>NC_143263.1:83505014-83805118 GCF_984573655.1 Nuphar pumila | reverse complement strand
TTTTGGAGTATGATGAGACATAACAAAAATCAAACTAGACTTATCCTTGTGCTATGGAAACTTATACAGATGGATTTCACGAATAATTCTTTGGATAGAGACTTCTAAGAATGTATATGACACAATCTCTACAATTTGAGGGAGACTGAAAGTTGAATGATCCACAGATCAAATTATGTGACAAACAGTTTAATACAAACCCCAAGAAAAAGATTCAACAGCATTTTACCAAAGTGATGAAATGCTGTAAATTTAAGATGAATGTCTGGTCATTCATACATTTTAGATGGAAAACCAAGTAAAAATAATCTAATTATTGGGAATTGAGGTGGAGAGAAAAAACGGTCAATGAATTTGGGTAGCATAACTATGTGGTCAGCGGACAGCCTCAAAAGGACCAACATATTAGTAAGGAAGGAAATGGTAAAATTAAATTAGCAACTCAAGAGGCACAAAAGAATCATTCGGGTGAGATAGTATATGAATCCAAAACAGAGCCCACAACCACAAGGCACAGATAGTTGACAGGATACTTCTGAAAAGACCAGAGCTTACTTCCGCAAGCATTCATCGTAAAACCCATACACTTGAGTTATCTGCAAAAATAATGAAAACAAAAATGAGTGCAGAATCCCGCCTAGAATTATGCAAAGCAGCAATATACCTACTAAACATGATAAGACTATACAGTACAAGCTAGTACCCAGAAACAAGGAAACCATAACCAAGCTCTCTTCTATTTCGCTAACCAAGCCGGATTGGAGACTATTCATACAAATCACGTTCTCCACCAACAACTACATTAACTCAAGATGATATAGAAGTTGCTGACATTCATGGAACACTTTTTAAAATGCATACCTGGCGACTCTCATGATTTCCCCTAAGTATGGTAATTCGTTGTGGATAGCGAACCTTAAGGGCAACCAAGAGCTGCAAAAAAGTTAGAAGCTAACCATTACTAAGGCACCACCAAGACATTCCAAAGAAATAACCAGATTTTAGAGTGCTAACTAAACTCACTCATTTTCTGCCTGGTCATACAGAGTTATAGCACAAAGCCCAGAAAAGCCCTATGACCTACAACTTTGCTATGATGCCCATAACTAACTTCTAAGAAGTGGGAGAGTGACGTAGGATGCAACAAAGAGTACCTCCAACAGTGACATGCTATCAATATCATGAAACATAAACTGACAGATTGTAATTTACAAGCATCTCAAAATCAGAGAAGGAGAAAAAAAAGTAATCATGCTCAAAATAAAGGGATGGGATAGTCTGATAGAGGATACAAAGCATGTGTATCTTATGCAACCTTGGTTATGCGAGACTGTTTGCATAAAATACTTGAAACAATTGAAACCTATACATCCACACAAAAGTGCAGCCACTTGCATATGTCAGGCACATACTTTCACATTTTTGTGCACCGAGTAGGTAAGATGAACAAAGAAGATATCTTCCACCCAAGACAGTAAGCATGCAGTAACATATTACTTACAGTTACAGTTTCAACAGAGTAGTATCCACGATCCACATAGTCACCCATGAACAAGTAATTGGTATCTGGACACTACAAAGAAAAAATAACAAGAATAACTCAGATAATTTCATATGAGCAACATTCAGAAGGAACAGTACATTTGCAACATAATCCAAGAGACATAAATATTGTGATGCTATAAATAGCAGGAATTAAATAAACAACAAAAACACAAGTACAAACTAAATAAAGTGAAGGAGAAAAGTGCATGACACACTACAAAACATCAAAATGTATGACCAATTTACCAAAGGTGAACCAGGAAACCACATAGATGTGGAAGGGCAGCAGACTGCCTGCAGTCACCTGTAACATATCCTTATGTAAAACTCATAATGCTACAAATACAAAGCACACACCATGTGTGGTGCCCAAGAAGCTATATCGTATTAAGTTGTAAATGTGTGTATATATATATATATATATGTTTTTTTTATAATGTTGTAATAGATAATACCCTCTAGGAGTATTTTCGTTATTTCACAACATTGTAATAGGCTGTGCCCATTAGGGGCACTTTAGTCTTTATTTCTTTTTTTTTCTTTTTTGTCCTTTTGACTTGAACTAAGGGCATTACTGTCCTTAACTTTTAGAGCTGTTGGGGGTGGTCCGAATGGCTCTAATGCTCTCTATCGTCTATATAACAGGGGCAATCACCCGCTCTTGTACCGAATGCTTCTCTTAAGCACTCATGCTCAATAATATGTATATTTTTATATTCTTGTATTCTTTTTTTTAAATTCCTTAATGTCTTGTATGCACTTAGTGCTTGTGTAGGGCCTTAGTGCTGTTGAATTGTCCCTTAGTTGCACTTGTGTATGTGCAAGTGCACTTTGTGTTTATGATCATGTAAGCCCTTAGAGGCCTTTGTTTTGTATTTTCGCATATTTCATTACATGGTATCAAAGCAATCTCATAAATTACAACCCCTTAGAATTCACTCACACAACCTAGAATGGGTTTAAGCACAAAGAACTAAATCACAATCTTTAAAGCATATATGTATTATCAATGAAATGCATGAAATTTTATTGATAAACATTTTTCCATACAAGAAAAAGCAAGTAGTAAAAGTTTAAAAAATTCATGAAGAGATTTTTTTTAAATCTCATATAACAAAAGAAATGATATTTGTAAATCTCAACGCAAATTTGCAAAAAATATGAAGTGATTTAAAATCCCATAAATATCAAGAAGTGATATTTTGCAAACCTCAACAATAGTTTGACCACCACAAGCAATCACCTCATTAAACCTCCAAACCTCAAAATTCAATTGTATCAGCTACTAGAATAAGAACACAATACAAATGTTAGCCATTACCAAACCAGTGATCATGCACCAACAAACTGGTAATGAAAACTGAACACAAATGTCAGCAATAATCATTGTCGTGACCATGCGCAGGCAATAGAGGCTCCCTGACAATACAAGTTATAACCACAAGAGGTGCACATATCTCACCTCACAAATGATTGTCAAACTGTCAATAACATCAATGGATGCATATTACTTACCACATTAAAAAACATCTCTTGTCTACATAAAATAACACTTAAATAAGAGGCATAATAGGAGAACATACAAGGTAAGATAGCTTGTAATGAAAACAAAATAAGGTCACCCAGAGGGCCAGAAGAATAGGGAAAGACCTATAAATCAAGGCAGAGATATTAAAATTTTGAAACACTATGGTTTCAAAAAATATATAGTCATCACATATAAACATAATTATAAGCATCTATAATAACAATGTCCAAATATACAAATGAGTGATACAATACTCACGGCACTAGAGATCAAACAACCATATGTTAGAGCCAAACTATAAATTGACAATCTAATCTGACAAAACCAAGGTGCACACAACTCACCCCAACAAAAAACTCTAGTTCAACAAAAGCAACATTGATCCAGAGGCCAATCAACTATCAATCAAATCCAAGAATAGTGTCAACACGACACTCATAAACTTTGATAATTACATACTGATAAGATGACTTGAAGTGCACACATAATTCACCTCAATGGCTAACTCGGAATACCAACAATAATGAGTCCAGTGGTCAATCAACCATCAATCAGACCCAAGACATGTGATAACACGTCACTCATAATCCTTGAGAATCTAAACTGATAAGATCACATGAGGCGCACGCATAACTCACCTCAACGGCTAACCCTAACCCGATAACAACAAGGCCAAAAAGAAATGATACATCATACAAAATTTTGTGATGGACAAAACAAATGTCATAAAAAGGTGATACAAGCACATGAAAATCAATTTCCAAATATGGGGGTTCATATATAAGAACAGATTTGAAAAAACAAAGTTTCAAATCAAATCCAATAATGGTAGATGAAAAACTTAGAATGAATAGGCCTTTAATCACGAACAAAGCCCACCAAATAGATACAAAAGTAAACAAACATTAAAAAGGAATCCATTATGGGATTCACTCACAAACCCACAAAGGGAATACACACAAGAAGACACAAAATAATATTTCATTTAATATCACAAGTGTGAAAAAGAAACTTAACACAATATTTCATCTAAATGTTGATTTTATAAAAATTTATATTTGAGGTATGCTCCTCTTATCTTGCTTGAATCGTTACTAATGTTTCTAAAAATCTTAAAATTATTGCTACATTGCTTAAAAAATATCTACTTGAGTGTTATTCAAAATATACATATTAATTTTGAAACTATATAACTATTTGGTTAGGATATCTTCTTTTGTATAGTTGAAACCTTTGTTTTGTTCGCTTTGCAAGTTCTTCAAGATACGATGGATTGAGAAAGGAATGTCTTTAATGCATCATATCATGAAGATGCACATAGTCGATGAAGGCATTTGGGAATGATCACCAATAAAGACATTTAAGGATTTGTATTTGCAAAATTCTTTGATGTGTCATAAAGATGGAGATTTTCAATGAAGACACTTGAAGACTTGGATCTTTCCCATTCATTCTCTTTTGTATTTCCAAACTTACACCATAATTTGAGTGGGAGTGTTTAAGTTATATATATATATATGTGTGTGTGTGTGTGTGTGTGTGTGTGTGTGTGTGTTTTATTTATAATGTTGTAATAGATAATACCCTCTAGGGGTATTTTCATTATTTCACAACATTATAATAGGTTGTGCCCATTAGGGGCACTTTAGTCTTTATTTCTTTTTTGTCAAATTTGACTTGAGCTAAGGGCATTACTCTCCTTAGCTCTTAGAGTCATTGGGGGTAGTCCCAATGGCTCTAATGCTCTCCATTGTCTATATAATGGGGGTGATCCCCCCCACTTGTACCCAATGCTTCTATTAAGCATTCATGCTCATAATACGTATCTTTTTATATTCTTGCATTCTTCCTTTTAATTCCTTAATGTCTTGTATGCACTTAGTGCTTGTGTAGTGTCTTAGTGCTCTTGTATTGTCCCTTAGTTGGACTTGTGTATGTGCATGTGCACTTTGTGTTTATGATCATGTAAGACCTTAGAGGCCTTTGTTTTGTATTTCTGCATATTTCAATACATTTTGTATAGCCAGCGCTTCAACTAAAACTCATAATGCCCACAAGGGCTCCACTCATCTGGCTAGAGGTGGCTCGTGAAGAAGTTGAAGGGCAGTCATGAGTTCAAAAACCAAGGTGTGTGTCCTTCACCACAAGGCCAAAGCTGGGTGTCCTCCCTGGTGGGCAAGGGGGGCTGGGGTTTTACGGCAACAGACGTGGCGAACAAGGAATGGGTCAATGATTGAACTTTCTGGTGAACACAAAATTGGCGATTTTCTCCCCCCTATCCAAGAAAAACTAAAGCTCATAATCAAACTAAAACAGATATATACAATTCAATCACAGCAGAATCAACTTGTTGGCTATGCTACAATTCACCCAAAAAGGGATCAATCCTTTTAATACAACTCAGGGAAAAAAGAAGGCTTCATTTTTATACAATGGTACAGGAAGTAACCAGTGATGCATATGGAAAACTGCTGCTTATTTGGTTTTTTCCATATTCTAGCTGAAATACTTGATCCTATTGATTTTATGTAGATATGCAGCTGGTGAAGAGACTATTTTCAACAAGATAACATCTTTTTTCTTCATAACATCAAGTGCACATCAGTAGATAGACTGAGGCCAACTCAAAGATCATTGTCATAAGGACCTGGATCTGGAACAGTCCAAGAACAGTCCTAATTGATCAGAATAAGATCTGCAACCATCTACATCTCATACAAGCAGTGTTATTAAAAATGCGCCTTGAGCCGCAAAAGAAGATGAAGAAGAATAACACATACTCATATTTTAGTTTGTTTTATAGGACATTATATTTTTCAATTATATAATTAGTTTTTCAGTTATGTAATCAGTTTCTTAGTTACTTTTATATGTTAATCTCATATTTTTTAGTACTTATTTGAGATTTTCTATTTCTTATTGGTTGCTACTTCATTTATAATTTTTTTAAAGTTTTCAAAAAAAAAATTGAGGCTTACACTTTACGCCTCGAGGCTTATGCCTCGCCTCAGTTTTTGGTGGAGCGCCTTGCTATGCCTCAATGCATTTCACAACACTGTTTTCCACCAATTCCACCATTCATGTGCAACAAGCATATAAATAATTGCCCAAGGAACCAAATTTGGATATCTAGGAACTTGAACAGTTAACTCTTTCTTGTTCAGTGTTCACAAATGTCTTCAACAAATTTAACAGAAATCAATGGTCAAAAGGGAGAATTCCTTTTTTGCACTACATACAAAGAATGTTACCAACATCTTCAAGATTAAGTCAAGGCGATGAGCCACAAGAAGATCAAAATGACATTGTTGATTGGCTTATCAGCTTCTCACAACTAGATAATCTAGGAGTACTAGCAACATCCTTCGAGATTAAGTTGACGCAATGAGCTATGAGGAGTCAAAAATGACATTGTTTGTAGAGTTATTAGCTTCCCACAACCACATAACTAAACTCATTGTTATTGACGATATAGGCTCCTCGCCAACTTTTGAACAGGATCAACAATGTGTCATTTGATGATTCTTTACCCAAAAGCGGTGACTTTTTCTAGAGAGAAAAGAAAATGTAATTGACAGGAAGAAAAATATAATGGTAACAAGATGACACCATATAAACAAGAAAGACAACGGAAAAGGGCACAGAACTAAATGATAAAATTAGAACATCAACCCAAAAAAAACTAATCCACGAAATATCCTCTCCTGGTGAGAGATTGCTAGTGCATACAAGCATAGTTTGCTTATTTCTGAGATAGATAACAGAAAAGACATCTCTTGTTGAAAATTCAAGAATTCCACTTATACTTTGCGGCATGAATCACTACAGAAAATGTGCAAAATCGTGCAGAGTTTATCTGAGAGAAGCCAGCAGCAGGGTTTAGACCGACCTAAAACTAGTAGGGTCAAAAAACACATTTATTTCCTCTATGTTTGATTAAATGCATGTGATGGAAGTAAACCACATTATTTATACGTATATGGGTTGCTAGGAAGATTGAAGAACTATGCCACCTGCGTACGGGTACGGGTCTGGGTACGACACAGCACCTTCAAAAAATGAGGGTACGGGGGCACGGCTATATATATATAGAGAGAGAGAGGACTTCTTCTTCTTCTTCTTCTTCTTCTTCTTCTTCTTCTTCTTCCCTGCCTTTAACCGACATAAAAAAAAGTTTGGGTCAGGGTTGGACCCAACCCGAAGCAGTGTGAGACCCGATCCACGGCGTACCCGCACTGCGTCCAGTACCCGCCACCCGTGTCGACACGGGTATGCCCACCAAACCGGCGTGCCCCGGTTACATATCTGGAGAAGAAAACCCTCTTCATTTTGCCTCTCACACCTTAAATGGGAGTAAGGTGATAGAAATGACAAGACAAATCCACAAAGCATGTCAACAATTAAAAAGGAACCATGGCGCGTGAATAGATCTGGGATATAGGTGTCATCAATGTAACTTCAACTGGTCTAACCTTCAGAGTAACCATTTCCTTGTCCTTCATTGTTGTTGAAACTATGTTATAATTCCTTCACCAAAAAAAAACATAGCAATGAAGCATCTCAAATCAAGCTACATAATTTTTAAATCTCAGAATATATCAGGAAGACAAAGAGGAAGCCACAAAAGGAACAAGCGGTTAACAATCAAGCCACAGCTGTAACCACTAAGAACAAGTTGCTCAAGCAAAATTACATGAGGCAGGAGCATCGGTTACAGATTAATGTTGAGAGTTGCATTCTATAAGTACATATGTTCAATTCAGAGAATGTTGGGGTGCCTTATCCCTGGCAAGTGTCGACCAGTTTATGTCTAAACTCAAAAAGGAACAGACTTTTTAAGTGATAAAAATGGGAAGAAATAGGGTGCAGAGACAAATTCATGGGACAAATAATAATGATAACCACAGGGAAAAGAAAGCTCAGACTCAATTAAATGATGCACAATTAAAGTCACAAACTTGTCAACTACAAACAAACATTACCACTAATCCATTTATTTTGTGTTCTTCATTTTAATCTTTTTTTATCGATTTTTAAAGCACAAAATAACAATTCTATGATGATATGAGTACCTTTCCCCCAATGCGGAAAAGCTCTGCAAGATCATGAAATTGTCCATGAATATCACCACAAATTGTCACAGGGCTTTTCACAGGCTGCACATAGGAAGGAAAACTTTCAAAATAATGAAAAGAAAGAGCACTGCTGAAAGAATTATTGTAACTTGTAAATTGTAAGGCATGGGCAACAAGAGTAACATTCATATAAACAGAAAAAATAACAACTGAAAGAAAATGCTAGCAATTACAGGAAAGTGGTGCATATGTAGATATGAACGCATAGCAACTATGAAATTTCACAATATTGTGAAACTAGATCTGCAATAAAAGATGACCCAGTATACGAGAAAAACACATAAAATCTAAGGTAATTGTTTTATCAATCATGATATGAAAGTTCAGCTGCTCTCGATATATGTTGAGTCACTGTACAAACCTTAGGCAAACAACAGGCATAGAATGAAAAAGTTAACTTCAACAAAGAAAATCACATTCTCACCTGGACATTGCTTTCTTCCATCAAAATCTCCTTAGCTTTGTCACATAACGCTCTTACCTGCATTCCAAAGATAAAGGTAAATAGCCAAATAACTGCAATTACAAATACGAACATAAACGATATCAAGAACAATCACGTGTTTTCTTAGAATTCAAATCCATCAAAATTTACCCAAAAAACATGTGGAAGAAAAGCAAACGATTTTGTTCATAACAAACAAATGTCTGCAACACAGAACTAGCATTATACGGCATGAGTAAAGTAGGAAACAGCTCAAGAAAGCGTTCACTAATAGGAGAACAACCCACCACCCCCTTAAACCAAAAACGTTTCTTTTTCCCTTTCCCGGAAAACGAAGATCGTGGATCGTCTTCGTCGTCATCATCATCATCATCGACAACAACGGAATAAAAAACGGGAAAAGCTCTACATGCGATTCAAAATCAGAACGACTAACATCCGAATCAGTCAACAACCCCGCAAACACAAATGTACCAAAACGCAAACACCGATCGTCACCCCCACCGTAGATCAATGCTAAAACAAACATGTAGAGAGAAAAATATAGACGAAGAGGTGAATCCGGACGACGCGAAAAAAAATAAAAAAACAAGAAAAATTCCCTCAAAAACCACACGCATAACCAGATCGCGAAAGAGATAATGCTGGCGGATCTTAGAGAAGCCCGAACCCAACCGATCGAGCACATAACTTGCGGAAAAAGCAAGAGATCTCCGTCCCTTACACATCAAATTATTTTTACATGAGTTGGGGTTCCGTCAGCCGCAAGAGAAAATGAAAGAGCAAGAGGGGAAAAGAAAGAGGGTAGAGGAGGGCAAACCTCTTGCTCAGAGAGGGGCTTGCACTGCATAAGCTGCGCGATCTGAGAGTCGAGATTCCCATGAGAGTTGGAGCAGACGAGATCGACGGTCATCCTTCCTCCGTTTCTTCCCTTCTCTCTCTCTCTCTCTCTCTCTCTCTCTCTCTCTAGGGAAGAGGTGGGAGAAGCAGCAGAGTCACTATACGCGCGCGCACGAGGATGCGTATTTGTGATGTAAAAGAGGGCGAGAGGAGAGAGAGAGAGAGAGAGAGAAGCTGAGCCGAGCAAAGCAAACCCATGGTTTTATTTGTTGGCCCAATCAGATTTCTCCTGTCTCTCTCTCTCTGTACTTTTGTTCTTTGCTATTTTTAATTATAAATGTTTTTTGTTTGAAAATAATTATTTGTTGCAATTATTGAGCTGCCGGTCGGCTTCCCACTCCATTTTCCTTCATTTTATTGATTATTTTAAATGATCAATTTTTATGATGATTGATTGCAAAATAATGTGTGCACACGCGTCGTGTCGTGCACCTATGTTTTGAACTTTGTACTCCACTCTCTCTCAGCCTTTGACTGAAAAGGCTGTTTGTTAATACACACCCTGCTCTCTTTCATTTTTGTAGTTAGTTAATTGTCTTTATACTTGGTAGGCATACTTTTTTGATAATTCAACTACTTTATCAAAGTATTTAAAGGGAAAATTTACAAAAAGACTGCCAAACCTAACATTATTTGTGACGAATGCAAGTTTCATTATGTATTTTAATGTTTTTTTTTTAATTAAGGTTATTGTCATGGGCCTATTTCCTTTAATAAGACAATACAGCGCGATAGTCCTTTCTTACCGCTGTAAGCCTACTTGTCAGCTCCGCTCGCAGAAACTTGTAATCAGAGTGTAAGAGAGCAAGAGATAATAGAAGAAGAAGAATTGCAATCACAAAAAGCAATCACAATGAGGGTGAACAAAAGAAAACTTAATGCATTTAATTCACTCACAATTTTGCCCGAGGGTTATTACAGTTCAAGCATACATGTTGCCCCTTCGGGGTATTGATTCACCTGAACCGAACAACTTACATCAGATTCAACAAAAGCAAAACAGACTCTAAACGCAACTTTACAATGTAAGTCGCCAGGGAACATGATCTTTCCTTTAAATCATGTGTTGTCCTCGGTGCCATCTGCTTCATGGTAAGCCCTGACTTCAGTCAGGTAACAGTTGTTCATTCAAAATAGAGGCTCCCACGTTGGTTCTGTTGTTTCCTCCCACTACACCAGATATTTTTTCGCTTCGCCCAAGTAGTTGACCTTGTGACAAAGGATCTTACTGAGGTGCTTCTCGGCTTGTTATGCTGCCGGAGCCCTCAGCATAATGAAAGCACATTGTGGCACGCTGCGTTCTGGATCTCTATCATTTAAATAGAATTGTTTGAGGTTGCACACGTGGAACACCGGGTGTGCCTTGAAGTCTGGGGGCAACTCCAGCTTGTACGTCAGCTTGCCCACCTTCTTTGTGATGGTGAAGGGTCCTTCATACTTTTTGAGCAGTCCGCGGTGTCGCCCACGGAAGATGCCTGTGTGCCCTGGATATAACTTCATCAACACTTGATCTCCAACTTAAAACCCAACGGGTCGACGATGCTTATCCGCTCACTTCTTCATTCTCTTTACCGCATTGTGTAAGAATGCTTTCGCCAATGCATTTTGCTTGTGTCAATCGCGAACAAACTGATAGGCGAAAGAAGGCTTTCCCTTTTCTTGTGCCACAAGAGTATGTGAGGTCAGTGGTTGCTGCCCCGTAGCTATCTCAAATGAGTTATGGCCTGAAGACTCACTCATGTGCAGATTGTAACAAAATTGTGCTACGTCAAGAAGCTTCACCCAATTTTTCTGATTGACACTAATAAAGTGCCTAAGGTATTGCTCAAGTATCCTGTTGATGCGCTCTGTCTGCTCATCTGTCTACGGATGAAAGCTTGTTGAAAACAGCAAATCAAAGCCAAGTAGCCAAAATACTTTATGCTAGAACTTGCCTGTGAAGTGAGCATCACGATCACTCACAATGCTCTTTGGTATGCCTAGTGCTTCACCACATGCTTTACAAATAACTTTGCAGGGCACTCCTTCGAAGCTGAGATGAAGGTGGTATACTTTGAAAAATGATCCACCACAACCAGGATGGAACTCAGGCTCTCTACCTTTGGCAGACTAACAATGAAGTCCATGGAGATGTTATCCCAAGGACGTTCTGGAATTAGTAGAGGTTCAAGGAGACCAACAACCTTTTGATTTGTCCCCTTATCTTTCTAGCAGACAAGGCATGTCCGCGCATACCCCTCGACGTTGTCCCTCATCTGCGGCCAATAGTAACTGTGCTCAATGAGTGCTAAGGTTCGCTCCTCACCGGGATGGTCAGCCCATAGTGTATCATGGCACTTCTTAAGCAATTCACGGAGGAGGCTTCCCCACTGCGGCACAAAGATGCATCCACCTTTTGTCACGAGGATGTCATTTTGTAGCCAAAATCGATGAGTCTTCCCTGTCTATGCTAGAGAAACAAGGTGTTGTGTTGTTGGGTCCTGTTGCGTCCCTTCGCGAATGCGGGTCAACAATGTGCCCTCCAAATGCACTTCAGAAGGCTCCGCGCATGCAGCTGCCAGTTCAGACATGCAACTTAGAGCATCTGCCACAACATTAGTCTTTCCAACCTTGTACTCCAAGGCAAAGACGAACTCGGCTAAGAACATCTGTCATCGAGCTTATTTAGGCGTCAGCTTCTTCTATGTCTGGAAATAGCTTGTGGCCACATTGTCCGTCTTGACGATGAACTCAGCACCCAGAAGGTAGTGATGTCAAGTCCTGAAGTAATACACGATGGTGGTCATCTCACGTTCGTGTACCGCGTAACGCCTCTCTGCATCCTTTAGCTTCTGAGTCTCATACGCAATCGGATGACCCTCCTGCATAATAACTCTACTGATGGCAAAGTCTGAAGTGTCTGTGTGGACCTCAAAGGGTTTAGAGTGATCAGGCAATTACAACAGTGGCTCCCTCACTAAGGCTTTCTTTAAGTCATTGAAAGCATCTTGGCACGCTCCTGTCTAGAGTCAAACCTGATTCTTTTTTAACAAATCTGTGAGGGGCGCAGCAATGAGGAAATAGCCTTAAATGAAATGTCGATAGTAGTTTGCCAAACCAAGGAATGACTGCAACTCTGACACTTTGCTTGGCAAAACTTATTACTGGATGACCCTTATCTTCTGCTCATTCATACACAGCACACCATGCCCCACAACGTGGCCAAGGAAGTTGATCTCCTTTTGCCCGAAGAGACACTTCTCTTGCTTAACATAGAGGTCATTCTAACGCCCCAAATATTTAGCATCTAAATTTTGGATTTTTTTTTAAACATCAGCGAAAAAACTTTATTAAATCCTCAGTCAAATTATTTGGGCGGGTTATAAGTAATAGCACAAACTCAAGGCAATAAGTAAAATAAAGTCTTGCATTGAAATACTACAAGTTATCAATTACAACTTAATGATTTATTACAAGTCAGAATTCCTCAAGACATTCGAAGAAGATATGGTCACATGACACTATCTGCAGCGACGATCGCAATTGCTCGTCATTCTGTTTCTTGAAAAATATTAATTCAGAAGGGGTTAGACTACCCCGTCTGAGTAAGAAGCATAATATCCATATGAATGTGCACAGTGTCATGTGCACAAGTATATGTGCAACATGTTTAGATAGAACTAATACCCCCCTAAACAAGTGATGAATGTACAGTTCACTAACATCAAGTATTTTATTTTATATTCCATAAACATCAAAGCACGATACATCATATGCATGAACCACATTTAGGTTATCCTGTATTCTACATTTAAAGAATACATGTCTGAACTATGCATCACACGAGTAAACCACAATCATACTCTAACCATAGAAACCTCAAGTATTATGCGCACACTTAAAGACTTTTAGAAATATACTAACTTTAAGTTTTTCTTGTTAATTACCCTTTGGATACACACAGGCATTCGACATCGTAGCGGACTGAGACCACACGAGGGTCTATTATTTTATAACCTGTGTGACTAGCCGTACGGATATCCAAAGGGGACGGTTCACGATCGAGAGAGTACTCCTTAATGGTTAGAATTATAATTAGGATGCACTATGTACTTATGCAGAAGACTTGGATCTACCACCTAGGATGCATTGGTAGTCCTGGCCCCCTAACTTCGAGGACTGGGGACCGGGTAAGATGCCTTGCTCTCACAAAACTAGAATATCCCACAGAGTTTGTACCATTTACCCTCTCCAAGGTAAACCTTGGGTCCAGTAACATACACCATCTTTCAGGTGTACCCAAAGCCCTGGGAAACCAGTAACATATATTGTTTTCAGGTATACCGAGTATCCCGAGAAACCAATAGCATATACCGTCTTTGAGGTATACACAGAATCCCACATTTAGATTATGTGTGCATATATTACATTTTTCATTTGTTTCTTTGTGCTAGTCATAATACCACAAGGGATTTCCAATATCCCAACCCACACTCGGGATGATCTCAGTGTATGCACATTACTCATCGAATGCCCAATAGACACCAACCATAATTTCTCAAAATTTTGGCTCAACTCTGAGACGGGTATTTATACTTTAAGCATTTTAAAGTTTTATTTCTGAGCTCGGGTGTACGTTTCGTACCCCACTAACCATGCACTCATATGGCATGTCTCAAGTATAGTTTTTCATAAGTGCTCGTATGGCACTACAAGGGCTTTACGAAACTGCAAACTTAATTTCGAATGTTTCATAATTCATGACCCACCATATCAATAGAATTTATCAAATCTCATGCATTAATTTATCTGCATTTTTGAATTAGAGCTATGGTCATGACATTCACAAGTGCAAGATACATAATCTCATGTGTTTGATGGGCAAGAGTCTGTGAGACTCGATCATGCTTGATAGATTTTCAAAGTAAAAGCAATTAAACTAACATTATAGTTCTTATATCAAAGTTTTCTCATAATCATAGGTTCATATACAAGTTGATCCCTTATGCACGCATACATGTAATAACAACATGCAAATTTTTAACAATCAACTTCATATGATACAAGTTATATGTCAAAATTAATATACAACATATTGCACCTAATCATTAATGAGGGTGCCAAGTTCATTCTATGAGAATTATCGAAATCAAAATTTCATGCACAATACATTTACATGTACCTCATACGCAACTAAAATATCATGCATCCTCATTTGCTTACGTTACTTATTCATTTGCCATAAATGAATGTGAGTAGGTGTGGGCGAAAATGATTTTGTTCCACACACATCAAGATTATTGTTTCATTAATCTCAAGTACGTTACTATCAAGTTGAGGCTACTAATAGCATATTCAGAATGAGCAAAAAAGAAGGTAACCCAACTATCAATAATCTCTATGGCCCATATAACCAAACTATAAGTTTACAATGCATTTTGCCTTTATTAATATTACATTATTATCATTATTATTTTGTGTATTATACCAGCCGAATGATGGTAAGCTAAACTTTATAGTTTACCCATGTTAACGTAGAAATCTTTTAGGGTGTGATGTATGGTATTTTAAATCCATTTTGATGCAAATCTTCATCTGCTGAGTGTAATATATTTAACACTCATTATTATAAATTGTTTTAATATTTAGCATTCATTAGCATAAATGATTATGTTTATACCTAAACCACAATCTCCAATGCATAGGTTGTGTGGATACCGTATGGAGATGGGGAGGACGAGGACCAAGATGTTGTGGCTAAGGTTGTGAGACTGTCTGGCAGCGATATTTGGCTGCTTAGCAAATCTAAAGCCGAGTTGCAGCATGGTAGTCGAGTTCTCCTACAAGCTGGCTTGGGACAGTCTACCCCAAAGCAGCCTGTGGAAATGAGAAGGAAGATGAATAGTGGTGGGACCAGGAACGCGAATTGACACGAATGCTTTAGAAAATGATTGGATAGCTGAAACAAATGAAGTGTTCATGTCATAACATATAATTATAAAGAACGATAATATGACCCCAACTATTTCAAAAAATATTATGAACCCATGCATCAAAATCTTGAGATTAAGAAGAAGCAACATGGAAGTAAGGTCCCTCCGGTCCCTCAGCATGTCATGTCCCAGCATAGAAAAAACATCCATCGTGTCCCTCCAGCTACAACTACGATTCTTTCAGTTGCAGTACACAATGAGGAGCCAACAGAGATCACAAAAAAGAAGGTAATCTCCACCATAAGGTTAGAGATGTTCCAAAGGGAGAATGCGGAGTTACAGAAGCAAGTGCAGAATTTGGGAAGGCAAATGCAATCACAATATGGTACACTGATAGAGATGATTACCAGTGGTTTTAATAAGATCGAGGAAACCAAGAGGCCACCGAGGAAAGAGAGACCACCAAGGAAAAGAAAGAGATGATTTGTATGTCATAGTCTATTTGAGTCGTCAAGTGTCACTAAAAAAATATTATATAATTTTTGTATCCCGATAATTAATTGTTGTAATTCTATAATTTTTTTTTGTAATGTGACATTCTATAAATGTATGATTCTTTTTTTAATAAGTGTAACACACAAGTGCCACTAAACAAATTGTTGTAATATTTAGCCTTCATAAATAAAAGCCAAAGAAGCATTTAATATTATGTACTATCAAAATTATGATTTGCTTTTACAAGTTGTCTTCCTATCATGATTTACACAATGATTAATCAGAAGTTGAAACAATTTATACGTATGAAGGCTATGTGTTATCGCAATTTCCTTGATACCGATTGGCTTGCAACCAATTATAATTCTTTGTTGTAACGTAATATTCTATAATTATATAATTCTTTCTATAATAGATCATGATTTATTTTTTATAGAGGAAGTGTTCTATCATGATTTGTACAACCACGAACATAAAGCAGAAAAGATTTATCATATCGTGATTTGCTTTTATAAGCTTTGTCTATGTGGAAGATATGTCCTATCGTGATTTATACAATGACTGATTCATAAAAGGCGAAAAGGACTTATAAAAGATCAGGGTTTAGACCAGACTTATAAGAGATTTGTGTCATATTACCTTTTTGTTGGTGTTATATTAGCTTTTTATTGCAGGATGATATTCCTGGATTTTGCATAGAACTATGTGAAAAATTGAGGAAGTTTTTAATTATGGAAGAGAAAAAAACTCATACGTCAAGAATACCTAGAAGGCAACGAACGATGCGACCCCCCAGGAGTAATATGATGTATAGAGATTTGTAACAAATTTTGTAGACTATGTATACAAATTTTGTAAGATTGTATACAAATTTTATAAGACTATGTATACAAATTATGTAAATCTCTTTTAGTTGAAATAAAAATTCAATAATTACCCTGATTTTACTAAACATGTCAATAAGTTAAACTAATCATTGTCTATGACATAAATGTCATTGTGTAAATTGCTATAGGACACTATCTGGTATAACGATTCAAATACAATATATGTACAATGATTTGTTTTATCGCAATCTACACAACGAATGATAAAAGGCAAAAAAGAGAAAAAAATAAAACAAATTGATACGATATTTATTGGTAAAGTACAAATCTAGGTAACTTCATAAATACAAACCGACGTACAACCATATCGATTTAAGTTTCATACTATAATAATATTTGTCCTATCACGATTTGCTTTTGCGAGCTTTGTCTACGTGAACGATATGTCCTATCTATCGAGGTAACTTCATAAATACAAATCGATTTCGTTCATAAAGACATCATTGTCGCAGTAACTTCGTAACTGCAAATCGACGTGATTTATAACAACATTCATTTACAAAAAATACGAGTATTTAGTTATAATACATTATGACCAATGGTTTGGCTTAGATATAATACATGACCATCATCGTCAATGAAAACAGATGTGATCATCAACAATACCACCATGTCCGAATAGTGATGTGCTTCGAATGCAATCCATATGCGCATGAAATCCAGCTTGCTAGTGCAGAAAGCTTCAAGGCATAGCTGACGAAGCTGCAGAATGTATGAGATCCCATCGTCATCAATATGTTTCTATAGGCAAAAAAGATGAAATTGCACAAGTGTAGCAAATTTGTCATTGTTATATTATGCATAAACTTCGATATACTTCACGATAAATACGCCACAGTCGTAGTCTCCTCGTTTGTTTTAGATCGATCATATATAAGGCTTTGCATGACCAACATGCAACCAAGCCCTTCGTTCATGCCAGTGGGCATCGATTTAGGGACGATGACTGTGGTGTATGTGTCAAGAATATATCGATGTATACACAGAGATAATCATCATCAAAGATTATTCAGATATTTCCTCACGGCGTGAAACAACTAGGTTATCAGTATCAAACCCCATCTATCAAACATAAGTAGAAGGAACACCGAAGAACAAAGAAGAAAGAAAAATACAAGAAATAATAAAGCAAAGGAGAAAAAAGAAGAAGAAGAAGTTGCATTGCTGCAAAAAAGAGAAAGAGATGTTAAATAGATTAGGGTTTTAGACCTGGACAACGAGTCAAGTTACGTAGGGTTTTACACAGATATATAATAGGGTTTTACATACATCAGGGTTTTACGTACATGTACACAAATCAACAAGATGTTTAGACTTAGTGAAGTACAAATCGAGGTAACAACATAAATACAAATTGATTTACAACTTGATACTGATTTAAGTAATAGTTGCAAATTGATATCATTGTTTTGTTCATAATATTTTAGTAACAGTTACAAACCAATATGAGTAAATCACGATATTATATATCGATATTGCTAAAAAAAACAAACAAAGACATATCATTATCGCAGTAACTTTATAAATACAAATCAACATCCCGATAATTATTTGTTGTAATTCTATAATTATTTATTATAATTCTATACTTCTTTTTTATAACGTGACATTCTATGAGTGTATAAATCCATTTTTAATAAGTGTAAACACAATTGCCACTGAACAAATCATTGTAATGTTCGCCCTTCATAAGTAAAAACTGAAAAAGCATTTAGCATTGTGTACTATGGAAATTATGATTTATTTTTATGAGTTGTCTTCCTATCGCGATTTACACAATAATTGATAAAAGGCTTAAACGTTTTTTACGTATGAAGGCTACGTGCTATCGCGATTTTCTTGATACCAATTAGCTTGCAACCAGTTATAATTCATTATAAGTTTTTTTTTCTAAAAACTTATCGGTTGACTAATTAGCAAATTCATTATTGTAATATTTAAATATTTGTTCGAGTTATTTAATGTTAATTAAAAAAATTATGAAATCTTTGCAGAGTATTTGGGTCAACCCAAATGGATATGGAAAGAGTTTCGACTCAGATGAGGGTTTAAATTGGACCTATAAGAGATTTGGATCAATTTAAGACACAAATAGATCTCTAATGTAAAGAGTATTTTAGATCCATTTAGAGACCAAATTAGATCCTACTAAGAAAATAAGACATCAAATCTACTTGAAGACTTAATTAGATCCCTTTATGTAAATTAACATTTGGACTCGTTTGAAGTTCCAATTAGATTTCAATAAGTAAATAAGACTTTTGGATCTACTTGAGACCTAAATGAATCTCATAAAGGTAAAATGAATTTATTTTGACCTGAATTCAATTTGAGACCCAAATAGATCCTACTTAAGAAAACAAGATTTGGATTCACTTATGATCTAAAAGAATCTTTTTAGTGTGTTATGAATTTTACTAGAATATAATAAATTTTAGATCTATCTAAATTCCAAATGGATCCTACTTAAATAAATAGAATTTGGGTTCATTTGAGACCCACATAAATTTAATTAAAATATATATATGTAAATATGTATCTCTCTCTCTATATGATAGTTTAAATTGAGTTTGAATTTGATGAGAGCTGAATGGGTCTCACAACCAACCCAATCCAATCACTCCCCCACCCAAATTCATCATCTGAATCAAATACATCACATCCCACCAAATTCGTTTGACCGATCACGGTATTTGTACAACCAAGGACATAAAGCGAAAATGATTTTTCCTATCACGATTTGCCTTTACGGGCTTTGTCTATGTGAACGATATGTCCTATCATGGTTTACATAATGATTGATTCATAAAAAGCAGAAAAAAATAAAGAAATTGATATGTTTAGACTTAGTAAAGTACAAATTGTGGTAACTTCATAAATACAAATCGATGTACAACTTGATACCAATTTAAGTAACAATTGCAAATCGATATCACAGTTTCGTTCATAGTATTTTAGGAATAATTGTAAACCGATATGAGTAAATCATGGTATTACACATCAATATCGTTCACAAAGACAAATGGTTGTCGTAGTAACTTCATAAATACAAATCGATGTCCCGATAATTATTTGTTGTAATACTATAATTCTTTGTTGTATTTCTATAATTTTTTTTGTAACGTGGCATTCTATAAGTGTATAAATCCATTTTTAATAAGTGTAACACACAATTGCCATTGAACAAATCATTATAATGTTCGACCTTCGTAAAAAAAAAAAAGCGTTTAGCGTTGTGTACTGTGGAAATGATGATTTGCTTTTACGAGTTGTCTTCCTATCACGATTTACACAAAGATTGATAAAAGGATAAAATGATTTTTACGTATGAAGGCTACGTGCTATCATGATTTGCTTGATACTGATTGACTTGCAACCACTTATAATTCATTCTAAGCTTTTTATGAAAACTGATCGGTTTACTAATATGCAAATTTATTATCATAATATTTCAATATTTGTTCAAGTTATTTAATGTTTAATTGCAAAAATTATGAGATCTTTGTAGAATATTTGCGTTGACCCAAATGGATATGGAGAGGGTTTCAACTCAGATCAGGGTTTGGATCGGACCTATAAGAGATTTAGATCATTTTAAGACACAAATAGATCTCCTCTAATGTAAATAGTATTTTAGATCCATTTAGAGACCAAATTGGATTCTACTAAGAAATTAAGACATCGAGTCTACTTGAAGACTCAATTAGATCTCATTATGTAAATTAACATTTGGACACATTTGGAGTTCTAATTCGATTCCAATAAGTAAATAAGGCTTTTGGATCTACTTGAGACCTAAATGGATCTCATGAAGGTAAAATGAATTTGTTTGGATATGAATTCAATTCGAGACCCAAATAGATCCTACTTAAGAAAACAATATTTGGATTCACTTATGATCTAAATGAATCTTTTTAGTGTATTGTTAATTTTATTAGAATATAATAAATTTTAGATCTATCTAAATTCCAAATAGATCCTACTTAAATAAATAGAATTTAGATTCTTTTAAGACCCAAATAAATTTAATTAAAATATATATGTAAATGTGTCTCTCTCTCTCTATATATATAATAATTTAGATTGAGTTTGGATTTGACGAGAGCTAAATGGGTCTCACAACCAACCCAATCCAATCGCAGTATATGTACAATGGTTTTTACTTTTAATACAGTTTATTCAGAGAACAACTTTTTGCGCAACGATTCAACTATAGTATATGTACAACGATTTTTATATGTAAAGGCTAGATGAGACAATGATTTTTACTTTTAACAAGTTTATTCACAAAATAACTTTTTGCGCAACGATTCAACTATAGTATATGTACAACGATTTGTATATGTGAAGGTTAGATGAGACAACATTTTTTACTTTTAATATAGTTTATTCACAAAATAATTTTTTGTGCAACGATCCAACTACAATATATGTATAACGATTTGTATATGTTAAGGTTGGATGAGACAACATTTTTTACTTTTAATAGAGTTTATTCACATAACAACTTTTTTGCGTAATAATTCAAATACAATATATGTATAATGATTGTTATATGTGAAGGCTAGATGAGACAACAATTTTTACTTTTAATATAATTTATTTACAAAATTATGTAGCTAAAGAATTTGCACGTGATTTTTGTGTTCTATTGCTAACTTTTGAATTGAACTGCGTCTGTCATGAAACAAAACAATATAAGACACTACATTAAGTTTAACAAAAAATGCAAACATCCTTCCAACATTGATTACATAGCAAAAGACTTGTAAAATTAATGCCATCATTCCACTCAATTTGGTCGAAAGGATTGAATATTTCAATGTTATAGTGCACGTCTGTAGGGTATTGCTGCATGTTGAAATTACACAAGTTAGATATTGATAAGATGCACGTAATGCAATTTACATGAAAAAAAATATAATGTATCACATACTTATTCATGCAAAGGGCTTGGTTGCTTTTTCTTAGGGGCTGGTTGTTTTTTAGACCTTTTTTTTGCCAACCAATTCTAGTGCACCCTTTATCCTCCGACGACTGTGATCAGAGGCAGGTTTCCTTTTGATACCCTTCGCTAGATAAATTTGATAATCATAATCTACAACGTTGACTTCTAACTTATTGAAAATGATGTTTACGCTTCGGTGCAACTTCTCATGCAGGTCATAAGAAACATGATTTTCAGCTTTGTTGTTCGCTCCTATTTTCTTAAAGTGGTCTTCATGAGCTGCAACAAACTTATGGTAAATTAACTGCACATTTTCAAGTAATTCCCTTGACACTTTTCTCATGCATACATAGGCTTCTTCACTTTTCGATGTCAAATATGCAACATGCATAAGTGACCTAGATAGTTGTTGATAACGGGAGGCTATGTGGTACTTCTCATCAACACTAGATGTACTGACATTATCTGTATCCAGCTGTTCAATCTTCGCTTGTCTCGTCCATCTTCACATTAAATATGACTTAGGTATTTATTGTATCTTTTCTTGATTAAGTGCTTTTAATGCATGATGACATAAAATACTTTTAAATTCATACATTTTGCACATACATTAAACTATTCTGTTGTCAACATTATATGTAACATGTGCTTCTTGCCTTTTCAGATGTTCTTCGCCCTCTCATACAATATGGTATTTGTGCATATTCTCAGTTTGCATACGTCCTTTTATGTTGCAATTCATGACATGTATAACCTCTTTCTTAATACATTCAAATAGAATTAATGTATACAGATTTGCAGATCACATCAATATTTTTATGCCCAAAGTTACATGGTGTGTGTTGAAGCATTTCACATCTTATTGAAGCTCATTCTGTCTAAGATCGTCTACAAATAATTCATATTGTTTTATGAAGTGAAACATTGTTAAACATAAATACAAGGTTTTTTTTAAGTGTGGCAATGCATAGATTCTGCTCTTTGTGTACTTATCATACATGCACAAAAGTATTGTCTTCCATATGCCAATGCCAACTTTTCTTTGTCTCTATATAAATTTTGTAACTACACACAGTCTTCAAGGTCGTACATATGAATTATTTCCTCCCAATCAAACATAAAGGTGACCTCATCTACACTCTCAAGTACACACCTTGGTAACTTTTTTATCAAACCCTGACTTCTGATTAAATATATGTCCTATGTTCTTTGTTGCATTTTAAAAGATATGTCATAAATATATGCGATGATGTGCATCTGGCCATGCATGAGACACTGTAGTCGCAATTGCGTGTTCACCATTTATAAATACAACTTTAAGGTGATTCCCATTCATTGCCTGTGTAAATACTATGAGCAACCACTCAAAGGTTTCTTTGGTTTGGTCATGTAAAAAAACACCGCCTAATATGCAACTCTATAAGTGATGATTTACTCTAACAAACTGCGCAAATGACCACTGTTTAATGTTAATTTTCATTGTCATATACAAAATAAACACATCATTGAAGTATTCATAATTTACTATTGACTTTAAATCTGCCCAAAACATATTCACAACATATTCATCTTCATCCAGTTGCACTGCACTAAAGAAACCAGGGTCATTGTTTGATTTCTTCCGTAAGTAATCAACCAAAGAACCCATTTCTCCATTCTTCATGTTATATGTGCTCTTCCTTCTTAAGTGGTTTCTTAGATCCATGGGTGTGAATGACACATTCTCGCGACCACCATCTATACACGCACACAAATTATATGGTTTACTTGGTGAAATGATGACACTATCAACTATTTCAGCAATTGCAGCATGCACTTCAATTACTTTACGATGTGACCTTAACATAGGAGTCATAAATGAAGCTACTAATTCATGGTTATGATCACAGATTAAAGTACAAACTACATATTTTTCATTCGAAAGTGTTCTTAACGCCATTCTTGCTGTACAACCACATCTTGAATTTGGTTTGCTCCTTGTTGGATTTCCACTTGACTTCTTCTAACCTTTCTTATAACAAACATATATCTTTCTCACCATGACACACTGTGCATTTTTTGACCAAGAATACCTTCTAACACTGAAGCCACGTTTGAAGGCATAATCATTGTAAATTTGTATGCAACTTCCTCATGATTAAACTGCATTTCTTCTACGGGAACAAAGTTAAGTGTATTGTCATGATTGTCTACTTTATTATCGAATTACATTTCTTCTGCTGGAACATTCAAGTCAAGAGTGAATCTAATACTTATACTCTTCTTATCATGTGCATAATTAGTGCACACGTTCACTTCTTCAGGTGCGTCATTAGTACAGATGTTCACTTCTCCATAACTTTCTAATGATTGATACACATCATCTTCACTGCAACCAGATGACATGCTCACCACTGTCATAAGCAAGATATCAATTTGCGTTAACCATCACATACATTTACTACGATTTATTCAAGATGCATATAACAATGGATACCGATTAATTAAACAAGTCAAAGAAATGATTGAATGAATCACAGTATAAAAGCAACAACGATTTGTTATTTACTTATACTATGCATCGAGTTGTTATTTACCATGAGAATAAAAAATTTTATTTACCGTAGATGTGTGTGTTGACGATAGCGATTCACGTGACAACGATTTATCGTAGATGTGTGTTGAAGATAGCGATTCATGTGACAATGATTTAATTATATCTACGACATTGTGAAACAATTTCAATAGAGATCGCTAAATGAGCAACGATTTGAATACGCAAATCGCTACCGCAAACACGCAATAATATAAATTTTGCACACACATGTTTTAAAATCATACTAGAAATATTTTACAAATCGACACTAGAACACACACAATATCTTATAAATCGATATACATATCGCATAATATATTACAAATCGATACGGCAATTCAGCATAATAGCTTACAAATTGATATTAACAAACAAAACAATATCTCACAAATCGTTAATATATTACTACAACCGTGATTTGCGATACATTGCATATATTGAGTGAATGAACAATACCGAATGGGGTAGAGGGCCTTCCTCGCATCTCTAACCAAGCATTATTGTTAACAGGTCCTAACGTCCTACAAATATCTTTAATTTTTCATCCGTCGAAAAGCCAACATGCATCTACAATAACAAAACAATGCCTTAATGGCACTCACGACAACATACATTCTTCAACAATAGTACGATGACATGAAAAGGTACTCACAACACCTTAATGACACTTGTTGGATTGTTTGTGCATCATTGTTTTTTTTCATACTGCCTAACAAAAATGCAGAAGAAGAGAAGACTGTAAGAAAAGATGGCCGACAAATCCCACTATGACGCCCACCAATGATCAAACCAGTCAATCTCCATGAGGTAAGAACAAACCCGAGAGTGTTTTGTAACAGAAGGCATGAACTACAAGGCGACAATGTGTTATAACACAAGCTAAAAACCAAGGCGATAACCTGGACTCATAGGAATGTGCAAAGCTATTTACGAGCACACATTTCTGTCAAACACATATCTATCTTTTTTATATGTTATTTATCGTTTTTATATGTTGTTTTATTATAAAATCATCATAGGTAACATTGTCATATGAATTATCGCAAATCCCAAGATATTCCTTCCGTACACCCCACCCTCCTTAGAAAAAGTATTGTGGTTGTAATTTAGAATCACACGATCTTGAGAAAATCAAAGAATCATATGGCATTTCAAACATGCCCTAGTACTTTGTACCACAAAGATACTGATACTATTTGACATGCAACTCTTGATTTTGATAGCTTGAGGCTTTTTTTTAACTTGAATAGTTCATTTTTTTTTCTAGAAAATAGGACACAAGGGCACACATTTTCTTAATTTTTATCATATAAAAAATATCTTTGATATTTAGAGTCGTGTGACATGAGTTACAATGACACGCATCCCAAATGGCGTGTCAACCCATCTTTATTAATTATTATTAAAAACATCAAAAGCGTTCATATGTCAGAGTCGTGTCACATGAGTTACAATGACACGCATCCCAAATGGCGTGTCAACCCGACTTTCTTTGCACTTAATAAATAAATTATTGTATATTCTATTTGCAAACGTAGCTGATAAGATCATATGAGAGAGAGAGAGTCCCACCAAAAAACAAACCCAAAAAAAAAGATATATATATATATAGAGAGAGAGAGAGAGAGAGAGAAGAGAGAGAGAGAGGTTAACATCTCCCGTGCGATCTGCTTTCGTCTCCCTCCTATTTTGCCCTCTTCTTCCCCCAACCCCAACCCCAACCCCTAACCCCTTCTTCTGTTTCTTTTTATTGTATTCAATTCAATTTCACTCATCTCTCCGGTTTCCTTTCCCACTCAGACAAGATCCCAAGTCAAAATCCCCCTTGTCCTTTCACTTCCGCTCCCCTTTTTCTTGGTTTAGGGCCTCTCGCTCCTCTTTACACGTTTCTTTGTCACCATCTACATCCTCTTCCTCGGATAAAGAAAGATATTGCCCTGCCCATCTGGTTGGGGCCTTCAGTGCCTTCTTCTTTCCCTTGCTCCAAATCCTCCTTCTGCTCCGTCCCTCATTCTTGAATCGCGACTACGGATTAGCAACCAAGGCTGGCGGATTCAGTGTCCGGCTGATGGCGGATCCGCCTGGTTTCCGCCCGGCCTCTGCGTACGCATCCATCAGAAGAAGCCTTCGGAAGAGGAGGGAGCGGCGTCTGCGAGTGGAAGAAGAGGGATTTGGATCGCGGCCGGAGAAGGAACTATGCTGAGCGTGCTGCGTCTACACCTCCCTTCCGACATCCCCATCGTAGGATGCGAGCTCACCCCGTACGTCCTCCTGCGCCGCCCCGATAACACCGTCACCAACGACGATGTGTCCGAGTCCGCCCCCCTCGATGGTTGCTTCGTCAGATACAAGTGGTTAGTTTGTTGTTCTTGTTGTTGAACACTACGCCTGCGCTTCTGATGATTTCTTGCTTGGGTTTCTACGGTTGTTTCTATTTGATTTGTGCACTCTTTCCTGGAGAATGTGCCCTACGATCCAAGCGGTTTTTCTTCTGTTTTCTTTTCCCAGAATGAATGATTTGTGAAGGTAAAATGAACGATGGCAGTGGAGAGTTGTTGCTTTTTTAAGAGCCAAGCTTGTAGGAATCACATACAGGTCACGTTTGTCATAAACGCTGTTAGCTCACGGAGTTTGCCAGTATTGGGAGGTAGCATAGTTGGAAGTACAAACGACCCAATACATGGTGGGAGTATTTTTGTGGTGCACGTCTATTTCATTATAAACTTTCGCCCTCTTAGAATAGTTCCAGTGTAAGATATGATTCTAGGTTGTCTTTTACCCCTTTACCTTCGATGAAGGTTTTGCTATTTGCTTTGAGACTTCATCATTAGTATTTCTATCTGATTACGATAACAATGGTATTGTCGTCCACATTGTTGCTGCCATTCTTTTCATTTTATTTATTTCTGATATCATAACATGTCCTCCTGTTAACATGAAGCTTACTCCAGCACATCACATTATGAATATGTTTTTTTCTTTTTAAAGAATATCAACTTAGATGCTCCTGGTGCTGATATGGTTATCCAAATAAAGCCTTTCTTGTAAACTTGAATATGCTCTTCAATCTTCACATTAAGTATTTTTATTTGGTTTACATGATTCTTCTTGAAAACCTATCTATGTGTACTGGGGACTCCTAGGTATTTATTTTGCACTAGGTTGTCTATTGTACTAAGTTCCACTTCTGCAAGAGCACCGAATAATTATCTTGAAGCTCATCCACTTTATGATAATTATATCGCTTGCCTCGAAATGACCTGACCCAATAGGGAAATCCCAAATTCTTGGCCTTTCAATACAAACAAATAGATGCCATGGTGACAGAGCCCTTCATATGTGATGGAAGATATCTTCATCCTCCTCTATCTGTGAATTAAAAATGTTTATTTTATGTGTTTGTAATTGTTAAGATTAATGTAATATAAGCATATATATACGTATATGTATACATATATATATATATATATTGTTTAATATATATTGTGTATATCTTGTAATAATCTATGTCACATGGGTGCTGGTGCGGGGATGCGACACTTCCAAAAAAACCCGGGTGCGGGGGTGCGGCAAGGGCAAAAATGTAAAATATATATATATATATAATTTTGAAGTTTTAACAGTTAACATTGTCATAATATCATTCATCATGCATGCAATATATCAACCTAAATATCAAATTATCAATCAAATAAGTAAATGCTCCCACCTCTGTTTTCCTCATTTTTTGCTCACATTGATCCTGCAAGCCGAATACCAATTATAGCTTCAATGGAACAAATAAACAAACCCCATAAAGCGAATACCAAATATAGCTCAATGGAACAAATAAACATATCCTATAAGCCGAATACCAGATATAGTTCTCAATGCAACAAATAAACACATTACTATAAGTCGATTACAAAAAACAGCTCAATGGAACAAATAAACAAAGTGGTCAAAACTCTAAACAAATTCAACATCCCATAATATAACCAACAAATCACCACATTGTTATCGTCGCGAAATTTTTCCCCCGTCTTCCCTTCCTTGCGGAAGAGAGAAAGAGGAAACGCTTTCGCGCTTCAAACTTGACCGGATTTTGGAAAATGTTTTTGAAATACTCGCCTCCGTTTTTGAAAATTGCGGGAAAATCCATGGGATGGGGCTCGACCTGTCGGTACGAGGTTCGACCGTTCCTGCCGCCTTTAACAGGGGTAATCGAACCAAGGACCAAAATTGTGCTTGACTTAGTTAAATCATCAAAATCATGTTCTATCCTAAATGCACAGAGAATTTAGTCATGTGCTATGAGATTTGGAAAATGCAACTTGGGAAAACATGATGTATGCTTGGAAAATATTTGAAGTTGAAAAGATTTCTCAGGAAAAGAGTAAATTTCTCAGGAAACTCAGATGAAAAGATTTGAAATCTTGAGAAAGTTTATAAAGACTTGGGAAAATCATGAATGATTGGAAGTCCTGAGAAAATGTGAGTAATTCTTAGGAAAAGTGTGAACATTTGAAGGGAAATGCTTGTCAGGAAAACTCCAACTCTGAAAATTTTATTTGGAAAGAGGATTGAAAATTCATAGGAAAACTTTTGGAGTTGAAAAGCATTTCTTGGGAAAAGGTGAAAATCGATTTCTCAGGAAACTCAAATGAAAGGGGTTTTGAAATCACAAGAAAGTTCATAAAGGTGTGGAAAAATCAGAAATAGTTGAAAATCTTGGGAAAATAGAAGTGATTCTTGAGAAAAAGGTGAACCTTTGAAAAGGGAAACACTTCTTAGGAAAACTTGGACTTTGAGAGTTTTCTTAGGAAAATGATGGAAATTCATAAGAAAGCTCATTGAAGAAGGAAATTCAAAACTTGGGAAATTGAAATCCTGGGAATTTTACCCTTGAAATACTTGGAAATCGATTTTGATCTTGGAAAAAGATTGGAAAACTCTTTTGAAGCTCTTAAGAAAATAACATTTTCCAGGGAAAACTATGGGGAAATTGACTTGGGAAAACCGATTTTGAAAGATTCTTAGAGTTTCTTGAGAAATCGATTTCTTGAGAATGAAATTTTCTTAAGAAAATCATAAGAAAACCAATGATTTCATGATGCAAATGATATGAGTGAAAGAATGCACTTTGAAAGGTTTTCTAGGGAAATTTGTTGGAAAAATGTGTATTAAGTCAAAGTAAATCCTTCACATATTCTGACTGTGGCCATGAATATGTTCCGAGTTTAATTGATTTAATGCACAAGATTTCGAAAACATTGGAAATATGATGTGCATTTTCAAGATAGCCTAAGAGTGTAGGCTCAATGTGACTAGTAGAAAGATGATGGATCTGGGTCTCGTCCATATTTCGACTAGGGCCGTAAATATGGATTCCACCGAGTTCATCAACTCCCTAAGAGTTGGTGCACGTGCCATTCGTGAACATCCATAGTGCTTTTGAAATAAAATGCATGAATCATATAAGCAGGATATTGCATAAATTCAAACTATATGATATGCATCCTAGTCTAAGCAGGAAATTAACTCTCTTATTCCAAAATTTACATTATTACATCACTAAATAAAGGAAATAAAAGAAATTTGCAGACTTCAGCTCCTTCTTTTGAATGTCCCTGCCAAACTTGAAATAAGGTTAGCTCAAATATGTGGGTTTTTCCAAGATTTTCCAATAATATTATGAAATTATTGGATTTAATTGGATATAAACCCTATTCTCATGCTTCCTTGATATTTTGAAATGATGAAAATGCTAGAAATTCAGTAGAAAACAATTTGAAATTCGGAATTGAGGTTAAAATGACCAAAATACCCCTAAAATTAAAGTTACATTTTTAAAATCAGGGTTTTTTGAAGGAAAACTAGGTAAAATTGAGATTTCGAAATTCAAATTGAATCCAATGATGATGAAATGCAGTATGAGGCATGATGACATGCTGCTAAACACATTATGACTGTAAAATCAGAATTTGACATTTTGAAATTTAGCCAAAATAGCGAATTTCGCTTGTTTTTCACTTGGATCCGGGTCATGCGGGACCCTGTTTTGGTATTGTGGCTAATCCGAACCTCAAATGGATTCCAAATTGCACCAAATTCGGTATGAAGCATCTAATTACTCTGATAAACAACCTAGAATGCTAAAAATCACGAAATGATATGATTTAAATTCTACAATTCAAAGAAAGTCCTAAAATGGTGGATTTTGCCTATGGATCCGAACCAAATGCAATGCTTAACATGATAATGCAAGATTTACACCATGAAAACTTCTGATATTTTGCAGACTGCTAAAAGACCCGAAATGGAACATTTTTGGTTTTTACAGCCTCGGGATTTGAGCCATGGTGAGTTCAATAACAGGGATTTAGTTCTGACAGAGGTAAAAATCACCCTAATCTGATGTAAAATACCAAACAAATATAAAACAACCATGGAAATTTATGAAATTAATTAGTGCTATGCACGACACCTACATGACCAACTTTCATGTTTATGACTTCGGCATTTGATCAACAGAAACACAGAGAAAAATATAACTATTCCTGCCTAAACTAACATAACAGACAAATGTAGCAAAACAGGGGACTGTCAAAAAAAATCCGAAGCAGGTATCAACACTGTTCTAAAAATCACAGGCGTTTAGATGCAAACAGAGGACATCTCGGACACAATTTTCACTTTTTATAGTTTTGGATTTGGAGCAACACACAAAGAGAAAATATAGCCCTAAGTCGATCCAAGATCTCAGAGGCCCAAATTAGGCTCTGACACGTGTCCCAAACTCTCGGATTTTTGTCATACATTAAAAGAAATCAGAAAACTATGAAAAAATCATAATAAAAACTAGACATTCTCCCGAATTCACAACATTTTTCGGATCGAAAATCGGATCTCCCATGAGGGATATCTCGATTTTAAAAGTCGGCAAATGATTTTCAAAACGCATCCCGGGTGACAAAACCCGACTTGCCATTTTGAATGTTTACCGCAGTAAACAAATTCAAATGTCTTCGAAGTTTTGGCACAATTTTAAGGACACCTAAGGGCGCATTCCGTGATTTTTTTGGGATTTTTAATAAAAACTAAATGTATGAAATGACGTGTGGACTGACTGACAAAAACAGAGACCTACTGAAAATAAGCAGAATTGAAATAAATGCTAAATTAATCCTAATTAATTCATGAAATGTACTAAATGAATGAAATAAAATGCAAATTAAATCTAGCTAACTACATGCATGTTAAAAATCATCAAGGAAGTATAATTATGTATTTTTATATATGTCGTTTTATGAGAATAGCTCAATCCATCCCTCGGATGAGCTCTTTCTTCAAACGACAACACGAATCAAACCAAAAGAATTATCATAGTGAAATCAATAGGAATGGAGGCTTACCTTGTGTTCTCCAGCGGTTTTGGAACTCCCAAAATGAGTGACTACCTTGATAATGGGCTCTAGAGGGGCGTGAATCCAGAGGAAACTAAGAAAGAATGAAAATGGAATTCTGAAGTTCAATTCTCAAACAGGGCTCTCAGAGTGAAAATGCTAAATCCAAAAGAAGCTCCCCTAGGCTGGGCATGGGGCCTTGTATTTATAGAGATTTTTGGAAAATTTTGAAATTCAAAGAAGCTTAATCTGAGCCCTCCATGTGGCGCCATCTCAGAGGGTGTTGTCTTGGAGTTTGAAATTCAAATTCTGCTTTATTCTGGAAGGAGGAGAGACTTCCATGTGGCGCCATCTCAGAGCATCCACATTGCCATGTGTCAGAAGGTAGGAGCAGAGGAAGCAGAAGACGCCACCTCAGAGGGGTTTGAATTCTACTTTTTCTGATGAAAGGAGAGACTGACATGTGGCGCCATCTCAGAGCATCTTCATTGACATGTGTCAGAAGGAAAGGCAGAGGATTCAGATGGTGCCACCTCAGAGAGAGTTTGAAATTTAAATTTCTGTTTTTTCTAGAGGAAAGGAGAGACTGCCATGTGGCACCACCTCAGGGTGGCTCCTACAATGACATGTGGCAAGAGGGAGGAAAAGGGACACGTGGCACCATCTCACACAAAATAGAAAAGGTGAAGTTCAGGATTTGCGCCACCTCAGACTGGAGTTTGAACATTTGAATTCTAGCTTTCTCTGAAGGAGGCAGAAAGTGACATGGGTCACTTGCTTTTTCTGAAGAAAGCAGAGAGAGACACGTGTCCCTTGCTTTTTCTGAGAAGAGCAGAGGGTGACATGTGTCACTTGCTTTTTCTGAGAAAAGCAGGGAGTGACATGTGTCTTCTACTTTTTCTAAAGGAAGCTGGAGATGACATGTGTCATCTACTTTTCTGAGAAAAATAGGAGGGAGACATGTGTCCTCTGCTTTTTCTGAAAGGAGCAGAGATTGACACGTGTCGCTTGCTTTTCCTGAGGAAAGGAGAGAGTGACATGTGTCACCTGCAGGAGACATAATTCAAATGGTGCCACCTCAGGGGAGACAAATTCTACTTTTTCTGAACAGGACAACACATGACACGTGGCATCTCATGGTGACCTTGGAATGACACTTGGCACAGGGTGAAGATGGTAGACATTGACATGTGGCATAAAATAAAGAGGATGACTAATGACATGTGGCGGCATCTTAAGGTGGCTCCACACTGACACGTGTCAAAGGATGGCAGAAGAGAGAAGGTGACATGTGGCGCCAACTCTAGGTGAACCCTATGCTGACACATGGCAGGTAAATGAGAGGAGAGAGAAAGGACAAGTGACACCAATCCAGGGGACAAGGCTCCTATATTTTTGGGTTTTTCAAAATTCGAATTTTCAAAAGAAAAGCCTGTGTGACACCACCTCAATGTGGGTCCCACATTGCTTTTTTATTGAAATAAGGATAAAACAACAACTTCTTTTTTTGGAATTTTCATAAAATCTGGACTAATTGGTAAAACATGAATTTTTGGAAAGAGTTGGCCCCTGTAGGGCGATTTTGTAAAAGGAAGATATTTGAAATAGCTAACAAAAGGGCAAAATCTGAGTTGAAGTGGCTGAAATCCATATTGAAAACTATCCAGATTATTTTTCTGAGGAAATATTTTAAAATTCAGAGTCCTGGGGGTAAAATGGGAAGAATTGATAATTTTGAAGACTCAGGGTTTTGAAATCAATTTTGAAAAGGGTTAAAATTCTAATCTGGATTGAAAATTTTGAAATCAAGAGTTCTGGACCTCGAAATGACATGCTGTGCAGTGCAGTGATTTGAAATGCTCATACAATGATATGCAATGTCATGTCTTATGAAATGCAATCTTGAACCAAGACTTGGAGTTGTCTGTCTCCTGTCAGGAATAAAATTTTGAACATCTGAGTTAAAATTAGAGAAATTTTGAGAGTTTCAGATGAAATTTAGACTTTTGCACGGTCCGGGCTCAGAAAATGACCATTTTGCCCTCCAGCGATTTCAGAGGCTGGATTTTGATGTTTGGTGGAAATGTTGGGGAGGTGAGTAAAAATTTGGGGTGTTGCCACACATGCACCCCACATTCATAAAAGAGCTAAGCATAAAGCTTGAATATTAAACAATCAAAGAAAGAACATACGAAAAGAGGAGGAGTGGGGAGGGAAGGGGATGAGTTTTTACTTTATAGTGGCAGGTCCGCAACTGCACTGAACGCAATGGCGTAGCTCCCGTTCGCGACGATCAATCCGGCGTCGGAAGCGTATCTCGGAAACCCAAAAGTACAAGCTACATTCAATCCAAACCCCAAAATTTTCACCGAGAGAATACACAGAAAGGACTATACTCTCTTAGGAAAAACGAGAAAGAAATCGAGGAAAATGACACGAGAGCGACTGGAACCTGCCAAGTGGACGACGAGGATGTCTCCGGGGGTGATGGCGGGGGAGCCCATGGCATTAACGACCATGAGGTCGGAGAGGGTGGTGTTGTACCTGGCAGCGATGGCCAGGAGGGTGTCGGGAGGCTGGACGACGTAAGATAGGTAGACGGCGGGGAGACCGTTATCAGAGGAGTTGAAGCAGGCGCAGGGGAGGGGGATCTTGAGGGGCTGGCCGAGGTCGATGAGGGCGGTGGCGGAGATGCCCCTCACCTGTTGAAAACAAAGGGAGCGAGAGGCGGGGCTCGACCCCTCCCCTGCTGACCCAACAAGAGAGCGAGAGGGTTCTGGGGGGGGGGCTCAACCCCTCCCATGCCGACACAAGAAGAAAGCGAGAGAGGGTACGTACCTGCGAAAGGAGAGGAGGAGCTTGGGAGGTGGAGCTGGGGCGTCGGTAGGAGAGAGCTCGAGCTCAGGGGGAGAGGAGAGATTAGGGGCAAATTTTTTTTTTTGCCCTAATCCTCCTTTTCATCGGGGATTTTTTTTTAAAAGCAAAAAAGTGGACAAAAATGACCCTAGGTGCGTTGACTGCACCCAGGGTCATGTTGACCGCACTCGGTGCCGCACCTGCACGCGCACCCGCATCGCGTCGCGTCGACACGGGTGCGACACCTGTTTTGCCGAGTCCTTGTGACTTAGGTAATAATATATATAATATATAATAATATATATTATATATATATATATATATAAAATATATGAGAGTCAAATCAAACTAGTTTGACTAGCTCCCAACGTCTTGGATTTCAGACTCTCATATTCCGGTATGTATTTTCTTTGGATTCTCTACCTTGAATATTTATAGCATATATTAAAAAAATGTGTTTGAAATATAGTAGATATTTTTTAATATGTTAAAAATGAATATGTTTTCAAGTTAATTAAAATTAGAACTTGTGAAAAATTATTGACTTTTGATATATGTTTTTGTGTAAGCACGTTTACATGAAATATATGTTTTGATATGTATATGTTTTGAAAAATGTCGTCATGAAAATTATATTTTACAAGAGTATGTAGTTTTCTTTAAAATTTTAAATACTATGCTTCTATGTTTTTTATGTTATTTGCAAAATACTAATTTTTGTTTTGTGTATTTTGTTTTATCGTAATGATCATTGGTGCCCTTAAGCATGTGTCAAAGCATGATTATTAGGTATATTATGTGAATTTTATGTTAAAAATGTGTTTCTTGAGAAATTTAGATTCTTGTATAATGTATATCTTGTCATCATAATTTTAATTCTTTGATAATACCATGAATATCTTGCATGCTCTCATATCGACATGCTCATGTCCCATATGTTTATGTGGCTTCAATGATTGACTTCAAGATATTTCTCTCTAAATTAATTATTTGAAAACCATCCTCAATTGATTATATTTGAAAATGATCTTGGATGTTTTTATGACTTGTGTTCGTTTCTCTTTGTCATTCGTATTACAAATGACTCGTGCATTGGATGCTTTGTTCACATATAACTTGAATGCATTTTGTATGTCATAATATTAACTTGTTTTCCTCCTTATGGATTCTATTTTGCTCCTTAGAAGGTTTATATTTGATGCATTGTGAGTGATATTTAGTATGTAGTATTAAAATTCATAGCTTTTGTATAGCCTATGTGGCTATAAGTTATTAGATTATCTTATTGCCTTGAGTATTCATGACTAGTGATAATTATGTATGCTATTCCTCGAGAATTTCTATTAATGTTACATGTCATTGTTGTCTCATAGTAGACTTATGATTTAAATCTAAAAGGCTTCTTTTTAGATCATATATATTGTTCTTGTCCTCTCTTTGAGAGTTATTGAATCCTTTGTATGTGATGTGCCTTAGTGCACTTATTCCTTAATTGGTGCATTTATGAATTCATTTTTGAAGAATTGCTTATGTTAAGCATGGTTCTTGTTTGCTTATTAAAGATTGTAAAAATTGTCATGAGACATATTGAAAACCTCACTACAAAATGCACTCAAGAACACTAAAAAATATTTCTATAGAACTATCCATCACTCTCACTCCTCGCAAAGGCACACACTCACCCATATTTATAGAGAAAAGTAGAGAGAAGAAGAGCAGAAGTGGAATAGAGAGGGGAAGTCCTCTCTCATTAAAGAATGAGAGAGATCTCCCAGCGGCTAGAATTCTAGCCGTTGGGAGCAAGTCAAACTAGCTTCAACTTGACTCCCATATATATTATATATATTTACAATATATATAATATATATTCTTATATATATTATTATAATATATGCATTATATATATATACTTATATTACATTAATCTGAAACATATTCAAATATGTAGTTGGTTTCTTTTCGATAAAGCTGTTATTGGGGCTGGCAACAGCTTGGATTCCTCAGACATTAATAGTTGTAGCCCATGGATTTGAAACCCTCTATTCACATGAAGGGTAAATTTATATGAGCTGTTAGACCTTTGGGTTATCTAAGTGGTATATGCTCCAAATCCAAAAGATCACACTTTGTCTTATATGAGTTCAAGTTCAAATCCAGTGGGATCAGGATCCCATGATCTGACACTTCTAGATCTGCCGGATATGGTTAGATTCAGGCCAAATTCTATCCATCAATCATGCTCCAGTTCACAAAGTTTGAATCTTGGTGTGCCTGAGTTTCAATCACGTTAAATCTGTTTCCATCCTTAGGTGCATTGGTCATGGTTTTCTGGAGGTGACATTGCTACTCATGTGTTATAGAAAACCTTAAATAGTTGTAGCACGTTCTCACTTAGTTAATGGTGTTTTAAGTAGGGGTGGCAATCGGGTCCGGTTGGCGGGTCGGGTTAGCATACCTCAACCCGAACCCGACCCGTTTATTAAACGGGTCGGCTGTGGCAAACACGAACCCGACCCGTTTAATAAAAGGGTAACCCGACACGACCCGCCAACCCATTTAATAAATGGGTTGGGTCGGGTAAACGGGTTTTCAGGTTCGCGGGTCAGGTTGGCGGGTCGGGTTGGCGGGTTGACGGGTCGGGCAGACGGGTTGGCGGGTTGACCCACCCGCCTAACCCGTTTATTAAACGGGTCAGCCGGGTTGGCGGGTTGGCATACCCCCAACCCGAACCCGACCTGTTTAATAAACGGGTTACACGGGTTGACCCGTTTATTAAACGGGTTGGCTTAAGCCCAACCCGAACCCGCCTAAGAGGCGGGTTGGCGGGTCGTGTCAGAAATTGCCACCCCTAGTTTTAAGGCAGTGAAATGAGGTCTTTGAATAAACTATGGTATGGAGAGTGATAGCTGAATGCCAATTAAAAAAAGCGTGTTACTGAGAGCAGGGTAGTTAGAATTTCCTGTTTCCTGTTAATACAACTGATGCTCCCTTGACACAATTCATATTTATTTGCTTTAAAACTAAGTGGATTTGTTTGTCAAAATTGTATGCTTGGGAGAAGAAGGCGCTGCCGGTTTAATGTAGAGAAGAATTTATGGTGTAGACAAGGGCTTGGTAAACTTCTGAAGCCTTTTGTCAACTGACAGTGTATTTTTTAATTGTATTTGGTGTGTACGTTTATCAAGAATCTAAAGTTACAACATATTATGGTGCATATGCACACTCGTACCTGAATGGGTGGGTAGAAGTATAAGTTCTCATTGGTTCTTCAAGCTCTTCAAGCTAGAAAATGAGTTAAAAAAGAAGGTGGCATTACTTGTATAAATGCTGTGGGATATCAAGGTGCTAGAAATGTGTTGTGCTTTAAGAAGATAAATGTGAAGTTGATAGTCTTGTAAATTGGAAATTTACTTTATAAGATGAACTTTGTTGGGTCAATAGGTGAACGTGTTATTATTGAATTAGACAAATAGGAAATCGGCAATAAGAATTGACAGTGTTTCATCATGTAAGCTTCATGCACTTCATCCTCCTATCTTTCCTACCATCATCACCACTTGCTGTCTTGGTCTGTTCCAATTCCATTCTCTTCTCTTATTGCCATGTTTATCCTAGCTCCTTATGCGTTCCTCCTCCATCTGTAATTCTGCAATCCTTCATGTACCACCAGCTTGTTGCATACATGTTATTCTCAGCCCAATCTTTCTATTGTTCTTGTGTCTTCCTTGGAGCATCCTGTTCTAATGCATCCATGTGAGACATGCTCCCTAGTACTGTTTGGGAGAACTAAGATTGATAGTCTGATCTTGGGTAAGCGAAGAATACTTGCTTGCAGTCCCATGTCAATTAATCTTTTACCCTCAAATGCAAATCGTTGTGATCGATAATATTGATGTCTACCATCATACCAAAACTTGCCGTTGCTTCACCAGTTTTAGGGGATGAAGCTTTTGTTGTTGCTGGAGCTATGTGACACGCAGTTCAGTCACTACTCCAATCAAACCATTTGATCTCACTCATTATCAGCGAGATCAGGGATATTTCTGATAGATGTGTTCTACTAAGTCTAAGAGTTAACAATTTTTGTAGACGGGCTACCCCTTTTTTATGCCTGAAAGGGTTGAACTCAAGTTATGTGAAAGCGGGGAACTTTGGTAGTTCCTTAGAAGTTATTGGCATAACCATCCCATGGGGTGGGTTTCAAACACTAGAACCTTTTGCTTTTTCAGTCAAGCAGGGGAATGCCCTTGCTGAGTTTTGAATCCCAAGACCAATTGGTTATAATAGTGTGAAGCGACCGTCCAACTATCTTGTTCAACCCAAAAACTGATACATAGAAGATTGCCTTAGAACTTCAGGACAGGACTTGCTAATTTAAGAATATATGTGTGTGTGTGGGAAGTCAATCCGGTTTTAGACAGACATATGGTGGCATATGTTTCTCTGTCTAAATATGAGAACCTTTTTAATTTGGCTTTGGAAAAGGAGTGTTAGATTGCCTACCATTATATGGGTAGAGGAGTTTGGGATATCACATTCCACAGAAATTTGACTCTGAATGAGTGAGGATTTTCTGGTCCTTAATAAGGAACTTGAGGTTTGTGTTGTTAATACCTTGGATGACATTCTAGATTGCCTATCATTATTTGGGTGGAGGAGTTTGGGATATCACATCCCACTGAAACTTGACTCTGAATGAGATTGAAGATTTGCTCGCCCTTAATAAATAACTTGAGGTTTATGTTGTTAATGCCTTGGAGGACGCTCTACACTAGGGCTATGTCACTTGGGTATGAATATGAATACGGGTGCGGGTACGGGTACATGTATGGGTATGGGTATGGGTACGGGTACGGGTACCGGTACGGAGGATACGACACGGCAATTCCAAAATATGTGGGTATGGGGACATGTGTATATATATAGTTTGGACTGACATAGGTCTAGTTCCAGCTTTGACAGAACTCTGATTCAGACCTAGGTTGAAACAGATCTTGATCTGGTCTGAATAAGACTTGGGTTTAGACTTTGACACAGGTCTAGTTCTGATATAGGTCAGCTTTGACACAGGTTTGATTCAGACCTAGATTAAAACTGATCCGGATCTGGTCTGACCCAGGTCTGAATAATTCATAATTCAGACCTGACTTTACCCAGGTCTTATTATAACACCTGGTTTGTGCCAGGTGTTATGAAAGACATTTGAAAAAAGAAAAAAAGAAAAAACATGAGAGAAAGAGAGAGAAACAGATCCGGATCTAAATCTGGGCCAAGTCTAAATGGACCCAAATAAGATTTGGGTCCATTCAAACCTTATCATAACACCTAGTTTGCGCCAGGTGTTATAAAAAACATGAGAGAGAGAGTTGTCCTGACCCGCGGGGTATCCCACTGCCAGTTAAGGAGGATCCCTCCAGCACTGGAAGAGGAAGAGGAAGAGGAAGAGGAAGTCAGGTACGCATCCTCCCATCTTCCTCTCTCTCTCCACCACTTTCTTCCTCCTCTCTCTCTCATCTTTCTTCTGCTTCTCCTTCTTCCCTTTCTCTGGTTTTGTTTTTCCCCCCTCTCTCATCTCTCTAGTTTCCCCCTATCCCTATTTCCCTTTCTCTGGTTTTCCCTCTCATTTTTTAAACCAGAGAAAGGGGTGGAAGAGGGAAACTGAGAGAGAGGGAAATCGAGAGGGGAGAAGATGAGAGAGAGTGCAAGAGAGAGAAGGGGGAAGAGGGGTTTGGGGAGCGAGACCAGGGAGAGAGAGTCGAGGGTTTTGGTGGTGGGGGGAGGGGGGGGCATTTTTTTGAGTTTTGGATCTGAATTAGACCCGACCGACCCAGCGCATTGTGGGACCCGACCCGCGTTATACCCTCACTGCATCTGGTACAGCCACCCAAATGGCGTGTCGCAGTGACGTAGACACTCAGAGATTTTACTACTAAATTATCTTGTATGCCCCTATTACAACTCATGACGGCTCCATTTCTTGAGAAAACAGTCTGGGTTACCCACCCAAATCCCGTAGCCATGTCCTTCAAATGGCTGTTATCTGTTGACAAATTCCTGACGTAAACTGATTAGCTTAAAATGGGCATCCCTTGCAAGCTCATCTCCCATGTGCTGTATCAAGGAGGAATCTGGTGGCACCTGTTTTGGGAGTGCCAACCATTTAGAACTCTTTGTTTAGCATGCCCTGAGCGGAAACCAAAGCAATGGTCTGCAAGTTATTCAGACAATTTTTTTTTGGCATCCTAGGCATGGAGACAGGGGAAATGAAAGATTATTTGGAAACGGTGGATCTTATTTGCAGTGGCATATGTGAAGGGAAGGAAATAAGAGAATCTTTGAGGACAAGGTCATTATTAGTTTCCGCTTTGCCAAGGCTAAATGTATAATTTCAGATGTAGACTGGGTTGGATGCAATAGAATAAGATCTTTTGTGACTAGGTTTTTTTTTTAATTTGATCTTTTTTCTATATTGTTTTACGGAGAATCTCTTGTCGTGTGTATTGCCTTATGATGAAACTTATATCTTTCCTCTAAAAAAAAAGAAAGAATAGGTGTGATTTTGAAAATATTGCTCTATTATTACTTTAGATAAAAAAATTTACTTTCTATTTTCTATAATCTTAATATGAATTTTTTCATTTTTTTTTGTTTAAGAACTTCTCTACCTTTTCTATAAACTTTTTTGCAAAATAATATTGTTAAAACCTATCTTGTTCACACACACACACACACACACACACACACACACACACACACATATATATATATATATTTGCAATTTTCTTTTCTTAAATGCACGTCAGTTATTTTTTTGAGATTTTATTGAAAAACCTGTACTTGTGAAATAGACTTGCTGGGATATAGCTGAGACCAGTAAGTGTCGATGCAATGCTTGTATACACATGCTTTAACAGTTCTTTGTGTGCGGTTTGATACTCATGTTGTCTTCCTTTGGTCGATTGTAGCCACATCTTTGTTCCTGGTTTGGTTCTTCATTCTCGAATATTGATGATCACATTCACTTGTCTCATCTGCATTGCTGTTAGTTCTAATTAAGTGCCGAGTCTTGATGCTATCTTTATATTGATATGCCATGTCACAGGCTGCTCTATGAGACATTTGTGTGCTGATGTGCATATAAAAAAAGTGACGTTTTTCTTGCATCATGAATCCAGGCATCCTGCAAATTATTTTTGATTAATCCTTATGGTTGGTATTTTGTACCATTCCCAAGATATGACAGTTCCTATTGCTGATTGTTGTAGGTATCGTATACAGAGCGACAAAAGAGTTGCAATATGCAGTGTACATCCTTCTGAACAAGCAACTTTGCAATGCTTAGGTTGTGTGAAGGCAAAAATACCAGTTGCAAAAAGTTACCACTGTACTACAAAATGTTTCTCTGATGCATGGCAGCATCATCGTGCTTTACATGATCGTGCTACAAGTGCTGTAAATGAAAATGGAACAGAAGAGGATGATATGTTTGGGAGAATGAGTAGTAGCGGCTCAGGAGCTCTTAGTGCAGCTGGGGGATTGACTGCTTCAGCATCAGTTGCTGTCCAGACCCCAAGCCTTAACAATGGTTCTACTCCTGTATATCCTGCACCTGTTACAGAAAGGAGTGGGGGTGAAACATGGTTCGAAGTGGGACGGTCTAGAACTTATACACCGACAGCTGATGATATTGGGCATGTGCTGAAGTTTGAGTGTGTGGTAGTTGATTTGGATACCAGAATACCTGTGGGTCCAGTCAGTACCCTTATGACCTCACGAGTTATTCCCGCACCATCTCCTACTCCTAGACGTTTGATTCCAGTAAATGGAGCTGATATTGTAGGGCACTTAGATTCAGATGGTCGAAGTGTATCTTCAGGAACCTTCACTGTTCTCTCTTACAATATTTTATCAGACGCATATGCTACAAATGAAACATACAGCTACTGCCCATCATGGGCCCTTTCATGGCCATACCGGAGACAGAATTTATTACGAGAAATCATTGGGTATCATGCAGATATTCTCTGTCTTCAAGAGGTATTATTTTGCATGCAGTTCCCGAGTTCTTAATTCTTCCAGTCAAGTGGAAACCATTGTTACATGAAACTACCTGAGATTCTGTTCCATGGGTGCACTGGCTGAAAAAGCTTCTTCTGTTGCTTCCTTGAACTCAGAATATTTTTAAAACTTGCTTTGTTTCTGATACTAGATGTAGTAAGCTACAGTTTGCGGTCTACTTCATAGTTAGCAAATTCAGTAACTCAGTTTTCACCAGCTCACCTTTGACATGGAGTTTGACAAGTTGGTTGGTTAGGCAATTCCTTTTCTCCCTCTTTTTTTTTGAAATATAATAATGTACTAGATGTAGGAAAACATTGGTAAAATGTCACAAAATATGAAAAGGGATTGAAATGTTAAAAAGGAAGGGGTCTTGGTCTGCAACCTAGGGCACCGGCAATGGCCTGGCCTATTCGAGGCAGTATGAAGTCTTTGTTACAGTTTTTTAACTATATTGCATCTACATACTCGCAGTTTGTGTTTACAGGTACAGAGTGATCACTTTGAGGATTTCTTTGCACCTGAACTTGAAAAGCATGGCTATATAGCTGTCTATAAGAGAAAGACGTCAGAGGTTAGGCATACATCGATGGATCTCTGGAAAGTCTTATCCCAAGGAATGCATTGTTTGATATGGTCTTTTATGGATCACAGGTTTTCAATGGCAATGGACGTGCAATTGATGGTTGTGCAACTTTTTTTCGCAGGGATCGGTTTTCATTAGTCAAGAAATATGAGGCATGTGTTTGGTCGATGTCAAGTTTTTTGGTCTCTCTGCACACTGCATTTTGCATTAACTTATAGTACTTGTGCAGGTTGAGTTCAATAAGGCTGCACAGTCTTTAACTGAAGCCTTGGTTCCAATTACTCAAAAGAAAACTGCTCTTAGTCGGTTGCTTAAGGTGATTCGCTGCTACATGTTTTTTTTTAATATGCTCATATCTGGCATATCTTTCTGAACATTTTGACTCTTGTGATAATTGTTTCTAGGATAATGTTGCTCTAATTGTAGTTCTAGAGGCAAAATTTAGTAGTCTTGTAGTGGATACTCCTGGGAAACGACAGCTACTCTGTGTGGTAAGAGCTACACTATGAACCTTTAATGTCTCTTCTTCTCTGCCTCTTCTAGAAAATTGATGTCTGTATTGCATGTCGTCATGAGTTCCCAATTTGATGATGCTTTTCATTTACAATGAAAGAAATATGGCTGCCATTTTTTCATTCCACTTATGTATGTCAGTATCTTCTTTTGGTTGAGACTGCTGTTTATTGATTTGCTTGGCTATATGTAAGATGTTTACTTCTACCAGGCCTCCGTACCTGTGTGGACACTGTAGAGCATGGTACAAGTTCCAGTACTTTTAGGTACATGTCAACTGAGTTTTGGACCTATCGTGACCCATTTTTATCTGTTTCATGACATGTTGTCAATGTGTGATATTAAAAGTGCCTGGTGTTAACAATATATTTATTGATTATTAATTGTTAGTCAACTATATATCTTGGATTTTTTTTTAACTTTTCATTCATGATTGGCAGTCTATAAGTTCATATGTAGAGAAATTTGTGAAATAATTGTAGTATAATTGCACATTTGGATATATATATATATATATACACCCATTTGTCATAGTTGGGTATCACCTATCTGATGGGGTAGGTTGCCCAGGTAGAGAAGTTGGTAGGAGAGCAAAACGAGTTAACCCTAAAAAACAAAGGAGATTTCCCCAAGGAGCAAGCCAGCAACATCCCGAAGCAGAGTAAAGGGGATCTGTCTGGGCAGTCTCGCCTCTTCTCCTGGCCAAAACCTGCCTGCAGGTTGAGGGAGGAGAGACACGGAATCCGGCTACATGAGTTAATTCTCAACATTCGGGCAGCAGGTGAGGAACAAAACAAAAGAAGATTCCTTCCAATCCTTTCTCCAACCACTCATAGATGTCCATTGATTAGCATGTGGTTTGATTGGACATGAAATCAAGTCTTTCTAAATGGAATGAAATGGGTGCTCTCACAAAGGCACAAATTTCGGATCACTGTTTCTTTGTACCTTGTCAATGATCGTACTTACAAATGAAACTCCAATAAGATAAGTCAACATTCCATCTCTAAGGATCGTTGACAACTAAATAGTCTTTGTGTCCAGGAATAAAACCCTAGCTTCATCATCAAACCTGTAGTCTCTTATAGTTGACTAACCAGTGTCACCTATATCGGTGATATTTTGAAAATATCGCTTTAATATCATCTATTTCAAGGTAGCCGATATTTTCAAAATATCACATGAACAAAAATATCATGATAATTTTGAAAAAAATCTTGTTTTATATATATCTTAGCCCATGTTTTGTATTTTTGGTTTCTTTTTGTATTTTAAAAGCTTTTCAAAGTTATTTCCTTCTATTTTTCAAAGAATATCTATTATTTTCTTATATTTTTTTATTAATTTTCACACTTCACATTTTTAGAACTCCTGAAGATTTTCCAACTTTTGAAATTCCCTCTGAGAAATACCCTCCCCGAGAAATTACCTTGAACGATACAGGTGACTATGATACTAACTACAGTTACACCTATGCCACTATAGAAGCTAGAAGTAGCTTATAGTGGAGTAGTCGGCCTAACCAAACGTCAAAATGGAGAACTTGCACTTTTGTGCAATCCATGAAGAAAAATAGTCCTATATCATTGAGTGGAAAGGATTGAAGGTTTTTATTTGGCCATAAAAGCAAGGCTTCTATCTTTTCATACTGTGGCATCCATCACAATTTGAATGGGTTGGGTCTTGAGCTTGATTAAGCTTGACCCACTTTGTAGTGAAAAATCATTATTTAGACATGTTTTTGTTCAAATGTTTATCCAAAAATTTACTGGGTAGTAAACCCATTAAGTAAATCCAGTATGGGTATAAGGACCAGACTTGGACTGGCCCTTATACCGAAGCCTGACCTGATAATTTATTGGGTTGGGTTTAGCCCGACTTTAATCGGGCCGGGTCATCAAATGGCCGCCCAACCCCCGGCCCAAATCAGGTCGCACACCTACAAAACACAACAGATACCTGGCCCGTGTCCTTACAGATGTTACCTATATAATTCCTTTAGTAGAAAACATGTTTTGGATCATGTTTTTGCAACATGTAAGTTGCTGTTCCAAGGACTTCAAAAATCAACAGCCCACAATGTACCAAAATTTCATGGCTAAAAAAATCATATTTCATTATTGAAAATTGATGATTTAAAGAGTGTTCCCTGGCAAACAAACCATGTTGAACACATATATGAGGTCAGATTGAGTTGATCCAACTTATACCTATGATTTTTCAACTAGATTGTACATACAATCTTTAGGTAGACAGTAGCATTTATATATAAGTTGTGAACCATGATATCATACAGTACGGTGGTGCCACTCTTGTTTGTGTTAGATCTAACAATGCAGATGTGCTTAACATGGTTTATTTCTATGTCATATGGATGCAGGAGCAGGACATGATGCAGATAAGCTTAGTACGATACAATAATTTTAAAAAATTATGATATGGGGACACAGCTGTACACACACATAGATGTCTGTATGTGTGTGGCCATGTATATAAAACAACAATTTTAAGTCACTACAATTAGGAACATCAAATAATGAGAGATTTAAAATTGAAATGTAATGTAATTGATGACTAATTTTAAATGAAAAAACTCAAGAGAATATGAAATAAGTAAATAAAATCATAAAAGAAAATAGATAAAGTTAATGACACAATGTTGACTGTGCATGAAACTGGGTTGACTATGTCACGGAAAGTGTCCAATGTAGGACCAAGGAATGAAACCTATTGATTCTGGATAAACAAGGTAAAAAAACCCTTTGAATGCAATGAGCTGCATAGAAAAGACAACGACTCCTTGGCCGTTCTCCGCACGGGCATTGGATATAATCGGGCTTTACAACAAGCTATCGACCGGTTTCGGCTTGCTCCCCCTTCTAATCAAGCTGCCCCATTGTTGCCTTCGATAGTGTCCATATGAGATGCACATGCTAAGTGAAATGTTTGTGTGACATGTATATATAGTCACTAGAATATGAGAATTAGAAATATGGGCATTTCCAACATTTTTTTTTTGAAAATCCAACAATGTAGGTGTGTTTAACATGGTAAAATTGCTAGGAATCAATTGTTGGATCGTGTATTTTCGATGAAAAAATGTGAATTTTAAATGTTTGAATATTTATGAATATTATGAGTTGTTGATTTTAAAGCCTTAAAAAAATCTCGTTTATGCATCATAATTGGACGATTCCAGTTGTCACGGGCTAAATTCCAATGCCAAATTGTTCGCCTTTTAAGCCAAGGAACGCCTGTGCATCACTAGGTCTTGTGGCCTAGTCAACCCAATTTGTTACAGGCATAGAATGTTTCGCAAACCCGCGACGTTCCAGACGGTCCAGTCTAGCCACCCTAACGGCCAGAGGCTGCACACTGACACTTTTCCATGTGCTGAATCATTTCATTGGCCCTGCATAGCTGCCTAGCAGAAGCTGATAAAATGCATCTTCAAATGCGTGTTCTATCTAGTCCATGCCACTTAGTGCATATGAGTGATGCCTTCGGAACTGCCGAAGCGTCTGCCGTCGAGACGCGAGGTCGACCACAAGTTAGAGTTGACCCTTGGAGCAAAACCCCCTGCCATGGTCCCTTATCGCATGAGGCTAGCTGAATTGAAGGAGCTGCGCAAACAGCTGGACGGGAAGGGAAAACCATCCCTTGCTTATCAGTTTGTTCGATAATGACACGAGCAGACCGAGCTGGAGAAGGCGTTTCTGCACAAAGCGACTAAGAGGATAAGAAGTGGGTGGACAAGCATCATCGTCCTGCTGGGTTTCGTGTTGGGGACGAAGTGTTGGTGAAACTCTACCTGAACCGTACATGCATCTTCCGTGGACGACCCCACAGATTGATAAGAAAGTACGAGGGACCATTCACCATCATCAAGAAAGTGGGCAACCTAGCGGACAAGATGGACCTGCCCCCAAACTTCAAAGTGCACTCGGTGTTCTACGTGTGCAACCTCAACCTGAAACCATTTCATGCAGACGAGGGGAATCCGGAACGTAGCCTGCCACAACGCGCTCCTATCCTGCAGAGGACCCCAGTAGCACAACGAGCCGAGAAACGTTTCACCACAAGGTCAACTACTTGGGCGAAGCAAAGAAGTATCTGGTGCAGTGGAAGGAGGCAACGAAGCCGTCGTGGGAGCCAGTATTCCGGATGAAGAGCCGCTATCCATCCGAAGTCAGGGCCTACCACGAAGCAGATGGCTCTAAGGGCTGTGAATGACTTGAAGGGAGGAGCCTGTTTCCCTGCGTCCTACTTTGTGTGTCTAGAGTTTGTTTTGCTTTGGTTAAGTCTTGATGTAAAGTGTCAAGTCACTTGCAGAAAATCTCAAATCTGAACAAGAAACTATGAAAGCTCTATCTCAATCAGACCAAAGCTGAGTAAGAGTGAGAGTGAGAGTGAGAGAGAAGGACTGAGGAAGAAACTTCGGGAGACAAAGAGATGGAGAGAGCGAGAGTGAGAGTAAGTGAGAGATAGAGAGATCGAGTGTGCGAGTGAGTGAGAGAGCGAGAGCGAGATAAGAGAGATGGAGAGACAAAGAGAGCGAGAGAAGTGTGTGTGTGTGTGTGTGTGAGTTTGAGATACAGAAAAAGCGAGAGAAGAGAGACAGAGACAGAGGGAGTGAGATTGAGCGAGAGAAGAGAGATGGGGAGATAGAGAGAGCGAGTGAGAGACAAAGCGAGTGAGAGAGAGGAACAAGGAGAGTCAGAGAGATGAAACGAGAGAGAGGATGTAGTGATACGTACCTGAGGATACCCTTTATCCTCTTCAGGAGGAAAGGTCGTCGTCGGCGTCAGCTTCAGGAGGAGAGGTCAGGAAGAGAGGAAGGGAGGATTAGGGCAATTTTTTTTGCCCTAATCCTCCTCTCCTTGGCCCATTTCATTGGGCATTTTTTTAAACTTCAAAAGTTGGACATAAATGACCCTGGGTGCGTTGACCACACCCAGGGTCAGGTTGACCACATTGGGTGACTCACTCGAACGCGCACCTGCGTCGCATCGATGCAGGTGCGACACCTGGTTGGCCGAATCCCTGTGACATAGCTTGCAACTTTCTCCCGGCCACACATGGACTTTGGTTCAGGTTGATAAATACCCTGAAGGTTCACCCCGTAGATCTGAACTGTAATGTGCCGTCAGGCAAAAATGTGAATGAATGCCAATGCGTAGAACTTTCTTTTGTTCACCCTCGTTGTGATTGCTTTCGAGTGATTGAGATTTCTCTCCCTCTCTATTCTCTCGCTCTCTTGCACTCTCAATTATCAAAGCTTCTGCAACGGCAAACGATCGATCAAAAGGTTTGTGGCGGTAAGGATGATCGTCGCGCCGCATTGACCTATTGAAGAAGTAGGCTCGTGACACCAGTGCTGGTCCTTATAAAACCCATGTAGATCACATCTATACGATTAGATTTAAGAGAAAAGAACAAAGAATCCATTAAAATCGCGGTTCACAGAGTAGTTCTCATATTCTTGTGACTCTCTCTCTCTCTCTCTCTCTATATAATAGTAACATTTGCTACCCTCGTGGGGTAAGGAATTGCCTAGTGAAAAAATGTAATATATGTATTTTTCATTTGACCCTCCTGATGTAATCTACATATTAGTTTAGTGGAAACTGGCCTTTGGATCATGTTTTTCAGATGTATATGTCAGATTTTATGAGGGTTGAAAAAATCAACGGTATGCAATGAGCCAAATGTTCAAACTTCAGAAAAACATATTTTTACATTGATCCAAGAGTCTATTCTTACTATTTTGACCATGATGAACCTATGTCACATGGGTGCGGGTGCGGGTGCGGGGGTGCGGCACTTTCAAAAACCTTGGGTGCGGGGGTGCGGCAGGGGCAAAAATGTAAAATAAATAAGTAAATAAATAAATAAACACATAAAAAAATATATATATATATATATAAAAGGGGGGTCCGGGGGTTCCCCCCGGCGCGGGTCAACGCACCTAGGGTCAGGTTGGCCGCACCCGCGTCGACGCGGGTGCGGCGCCCTGCTAGCCAAATCCCTGTGACATAGTGATGAACACATCCATGAGGTCAGATTTGGTCAAAACAACCTCCCCCTACGAGTTGCAAGGGGTTCCTTACCCACGAGGGTAGCAAATGCAATTATATATATATATATATATATAGTGATTGGTTCCTTTAATGGGAGGAAGGTGCAGACAGTCTCAATTTTCATTTTTTTGACACTTTTTTGGAAATCTGACCTTACAGATGTGATCTACATGGTTAGTTTAGTAGAAATTGGCTTTTGAATCATCCGATTATGACATGCTAGCAGGATTTTATAAGGATTCAATAATCAATGGATTAAATTTTTTTATAAATTTTAAAGCTCATTAAATTATTTTTTTTTGTCTGAAAAGTATGATGCAGCTGTCAATTCCTAGCAAATGGATCATGCTAAACACGTGGGGTTAGATTTGCCAAACCTGGCCTGAAACATTAAAATTCAGCACTGTCCACACCGTATGGACGGTTAGAAGGAACCAATTTTCCTCCCTCCCTCTCTCTCTCTCTCTATGTATATATATATATATATATATATATTACTATTAGTTTTTTTCATATCTAATTGCATCACAAAATTCGATTTTTGAGATGGTGAAAGATCAGCGGTTCACAATTCAGGAAGATAAAGAAAAATGATTTAAAACATCATGTTGGAGTCAAGTTTAACATATGAAGACAGTAAATGGAACATGCTAAACATGACCAAAGTTTAATTTTTGCTTTTGGGGATCAGATCCTTGTAAATCAACTGCCTACCACGCATGTTACAGTGGTTCGGTACCACAATATATATGTATGTATGTATTTATTCCCATGCACATCTTTTTAAATTTTTTGTATTGCAACTTCGTACCTGTATGTTTGTGATGTAGTTGGCATTCTGCTTATTGTCTACTTGGGCACTGCTGTTTTTTCAGCAACGACTTTACATTCCTTAATGTGTGCTGTGCACCTGTATGCACACAAACATGACAACTGCCTCCATTTTTTGATGTTTATTCTTGGGCCTTTTCTTGTTAACTTTATCTGGTTTTGCAGGCAAACACACATGTCAATGTCCATCATGAACTGAAGGATGTTAAGCTATGGCAGGTTGAATTGTTTATATTCATTATTAACAGTTTTTATAATATTGATTATTTCCTTTAAGCATAACTGTTTTATGTGCTTAACTATAGGTGCACACACTTCTAAAGGGACTGGAAAAAATTGCAGTTAGTGCCGATATTCCAATGCTAGTTTGTGGGGATTTCAATTCAACTCCTGGAAGGTCTTTCACTTTCTCAGAACTCATTTTAAAAAAAAAAATTCTCAACACTTTATTTTTGTCTCTTACTCTTAACGTTTTACATGCATTCATTTCTTTTCTGGGAATACATGTTCCAACTTATAACAGTGCTTCACATGCGCTTCTGGCAATGGGCAAGGTTGATCCATTGCATCCGGACTTATCTATTGATCCTTTAGGGATCTTGCGCCCTGCTAGCAAGCTCACTCATCAGCTTCCACTGGTAACATATCTTTCTGAAAAGCCTAATTTTAAAGCCTAGTTCCAGTTGTGAGTGACAATTTGTTACAGGTGAGTGCATACTCGTCTTTTGCGAGAATGGTGGGAGTTGGTGCAAATTTGGAGAACCAAAGAAGAAGAATGGATTCAACGACAAATGAACCATTGTTCACAAATTGCACAAGAGATTTCCTTGGCACCCTTGATTACATTTTCTACACAGGTAAGTTGTCATTATCATGGACATTGATATGTGGTCCTAATAATTAGCATTGTTTCACATTTACATTCTTCCTGTTATATAAATATTTTTATTACGCATGTTACTTTATGTTTAGAAATTAAGAAGCTCTCTGCATGTGATTGCTGGAAGTTGATGTTTTCCATGCTTATGCTTCCATTCCAGCGGACTCATTGACAGTGGAATCGTTATTGGAACTTTTGGATGAGGAGAGCTTACGAAAAGACACAGCTTTGCCATCGCCGGAGTGGTCTTCGGATCACATAGCCCTTCTGGCTGGATTCCGCTGCATGTCTAGAATTCGGCGTTAAGAACATGGTGCAAGTTTCTACTTTCTAGGTACCTGTTCTTCTTTCTCTCCTATATATTGTGCACCTTTTGAATACCATTGCATGCTAGCGTGACTCTTTTTCTTTTTAAGTTATTTATTTCCTTTCCTTTTTTGTTACTTTGTTGAGTTTATTTGAGCTTATTTCCATTGATATATTGATGCTACTGTTAGACACTATTTTGTTTTAAATAAATATGAGATCTGATTTGATCCAGAATTCATAATCATACTACATTAAGACAGGTATATTATAAGACTAATTGCTATTATGCTCTGCTAGTTTTAAGTTCCAGGGTTCAGAAATTATTTTATCTTTAATAAGTTTATATAAATCATTTAAATGAATGGGGCCAATCTGATTTGCCTATTTTAGTAAAAAAGTTTATTTTACTCATTGGTTTAATTACACTGACCAAGTTATTGTATGGTTTCCATTGGATAACGTGTCTTGTGTATTGTCAGGGCTTAGATAGTGGGATGTCCATGACTACTTGTAATCCAGTCCTATTGCATAAACCTTTGGGATTTCTAGTAGCATCACTTTCCCTTTTTCTTGAAAGATGGCTGGAATTGTAAAGGTTTTGAATTTATTGGGACCTATGTATGTGTTGTTTCCTTTCTTTCTTTCTTTTATTTCGGAATGAATTTATCAAGTCTTTCTTCCCTTCATCATCGTTTTCCATTTTTTGTTAGGTACACTTTTATTTGTGTTTTAGTTTAGTCACCTGGCAGAATTCTTTGACTTCTTTAATTCACAGAGATCTACTAGTTTTGATTTCAGTGGGCTTTCAAAATGCTAAAAATGTGTTCGAGGAATATTCCTTTAATATTTATTTGTTAGGCTTTGTTATAGTGTAAAAAGTATTGCAATGCTTGTTTGGGGATTTACTAAGGGTTGCTAATTTATCGGGAATTCATGAACATACCTTAGAAGTTTTCATGTATGCACATATATGTTAGCACTTAAAAGTTCAAGTTTTATGTTTTAGGATCTTTATGGAGCAACTGATGGAGATGTAGAAAAATACCTGATGAAGAGAATACCCTTTGAGTGATGTATTGGGAAAAGGTCAACCATGCCCTCGTTTTAGTTTTTGATGCTTCCTCTGAAGGGGTGTATTGATCTGGCTGTGTACTATGCTACTTTTTGTTCCATAGAAAATTACAAATGTTCTATTTGAAATTCAAGCAGGTCTTGTTTGAGCAACTATAATTTTCGCTCTTTAATCATTGCCACAAATTTATTTTTCAGTACAGCTTTTGTACAAAGCACGACACATATAATGAGCTTAATTTGAATAAGCGTCATTATTCTAATAGTTTACTAAGGCCATTAATTCTTATAATGAGACAACTCAGTATGCAGTGTATTTGTGGCTCAATCCGGACTATAGTTTGGACTTATGATGCCTTGAGTGTCCTGGTTCTGCTTGAGCAGTGCTTGTTTGCCTTTTGTAGTCCTTGTAAACCAAGTTTGGCAATGTCAATTGGAAAACGAAAAAAACAAACAAAGAAATTATGGTGCAGGGCAAAGTAAATCCAAGTCTTGGCATTTTCTTTGTCAAATTATCAATTAAAGATACGTGAATTGTTTCATTCACTCTCTGCAAGAGGCTAATTGCATGTATGTGAAACAAGCTGCCCCAAGTCCATTCGAATGAAAATCTTGCATCGGCATTTTTCCCAAGCTTGTGAAATTGAAGAATCTAACATATGGTGAATTTGTCTTTTGAAAGATGGACTAGACACCCGAGCCGTTTTAATTTCTTTTCTTTTTTTTTTTGAAAGGCAAGCTGGGGTTAGGCAGACCTCTACCAGAAAACTCTTAAGCCCCATGTGGCAGAGGGATTCGAACCTGAGCCTTCAGCTTGGCACGGTACCCCGCTTACCACATGAGATACCACTTGATAGTGAATTAGAAGGGAAAATATTGGCTACTTTCGTGGGTTCCAAACCCCTTAGTTGAAACTCGTTGGGGATTGTTTTGACCCATTCTTGTGGTCAGCATGGCCAAAGTACTGGAATCAACCCTTGAGTTGTAATTTTCTTATGTAAAAGTACAATTTTTTTAGGGTTGTTTTTGTAGGTTATTGATTTTTTAACCTCCTGAAAATCTGACCGGTTTCTACTGAGTGTATGTTTAGCTGTACTTTTCAAAAATGAAAAGAAATCCCATGAGAATTGGAATCTCATGTGATTCCTTTTCTCATGTTTGTTTAGTGAGAGAAGGGAATCCCATTTGTTTGAGATTCCACCTTACAAAAAGAAAAACAAAATAGTACCCCCCTTTGTTTCGCTGAAAATGCTGGCCACTGTCACGAGAGTTCACTACCGTCTCCATCTGCCAGTGCTTCTTTGTCCACCTCCAGATCTCCTCTTTCACCGGCCTGAGATGGAATTCAGCCCTGCCAGAAAACCCTCAGAGCTTTAACAATTTGACCGCTGAAGGAAGGCTTCTGGCTCCTCTTGTAATCTATGTGTGCAGATCCAGCCCATCACTGCAGGACCATAATCTCTAGGTGGCCGTGATCAGCTCGTCGCTGCTGCCCTTCCTCCCAATTGAAGGAGCACAAGAAAAAAAAAGAGAGAAGAGAAACAAGGACTTGCCACTTGCCAGCAAGAGCTCCTATTCAGTTATTGGGTGGGCAGCGGAGCTCGCTGGAATCTTTATTCCAGCGTAATCCACAGTGCTACAACCACTCGCTTGTGGTTTTGCAACAACCAGAAAAAAAGATCAAAAAAATAGGCACACATGGTTTTTCTGGTGAGCTCTCCCCTCTGGCCGTCTCTTTGGCAAGTTTTTTTTTCCTCCGGCATCCTTCACTCTCTTAGGCAAGCTCCCCCTTCTCCCGGCAAGATGCAGGTGCCTGCCTCCTGTGCTCTTCTTCATAAGGAGATGAACGCTGGGGGTCTCAAACCCCAAGAACATATGCATCCTTTTTGGTACGACGCCGTTAATCATGGTGTGATTTCGAATCTTGTGATTAGAAAATCACAGCCATTCCTGTGAGATTTCGAATATCTTGGACTGAAGAGATTCCTAATCAACTAATCACATTTGATTGCAAATCACATGGGCCTCAAATCTCATGCTCGGTTGGTCATGAGAAATGGGGTCGTATGCTCATTCAAATGAGAGGGTGAGTCTCATGGGTCTCAACCAAACATGCCTTAAATGAAACAATGAAACGTGCACATCAGGAGGGTAAGATGTGAAAAAAAAATAGTAGAGGGATTTCGCATGTTTATCATGTCTTGTTTTATTTTTATGTGAAAAGTGAAGCTTTCCAAAACGAAAAATTACCATGTACGAATAATTTGACCTGATTTCCTAAAAACTACAATTTTCAATATTCTCTCGATGTCTAAAATAAAAAATATCCGACATCATTAGGACTTTTTTACCTTTCACAACTGCGAATTGAGGTGTTATTGCGACAAAATTGTATTGCTCGTCGACTAGGTCCAACTCCTACTTAAATCCAGAATCACAGGTTTTTTTATGCGGATCTCACGATTTCTCATAAATTTATTTGCGATTTTTTGGTGAAACTGAAACCACCAAAATCACAAAATTTCTACACTTTCTCATATACGTCAATATTTTACATAAATATATTTACGAAACACCTCTCGCAAATATCTTACTTTTTTGCATGTACTTTTCGAAATCACATAAATTTATGTGCGAAACTCCACTTAAAGGAAAACAACAAAATCACAAATCTCTTACTAAAATATTTGTGAAAGATTTATTATATGTTATTTTTCTTAATATTTACCATTTTGTCAAATCATATATGTACACGTTTTTTATTCGAAGGTTTCTTCTCATTTGTCTCTGCAAAAAACTTCTCTTTATAACCCTTGCGGCGATTCTTCTATTCTGAGGAGGTTGTACTATCATCCTTGTGTTCGACTTCGTCAACTACAAGTTTTAAAGGTGAGTTCCCTACAATATATACATGCGATCCCCATGCATATTTCTGTTTAATATAGCAGCCTACAATTAGGATCCACCTCACGATAGTTGAATATCCCTATGTTTTCTTGTGTTGTCATCGACTTTTTCAGCTATCAGATTTATTGTTTAGGGTTTACTATGTTTATGGGTTTTTTCACAAAAGTATATATTGTTGTAGATGATTTATGATTGTTTGTTTGTCCTTTAGTTAATATTTGTTATTTTTGTGTTAATGTAATGAGATTAGGGTTCACTGCACACAAGCATTGAAAAGGCTAAAATACACTATCATGGTTGTTGTAGTTAGACAATGATGGCATCTTAAAGGGTTAAAATACACTACCGTAGGTCTAATTATACTAATTGAAAATCTATAGTGGTCTCCAAAAATATTACCTTTAAGAAAATTGCAGCTTTAATGTGTCATAAAATCAGATATATGACAGACTTATTGTGCCTCTAGTATAGTTACTTTCTAAACTTAAACAAGCAAGAAATATAGATAGATGTTGAGGATGATGATGATGTAGAATCAATATTATTTAGTGGTGATGTTTACTTGAAATTATGCAAAGTTAATGAAGAAGCAATTAAATGAGGAATAATTGATCAATAAAATGATGTGAATCTCGTGGAGAATGTGCATGTATCTCAGGCACCATCTATTGAGTTGAGTCCTTTGTCGATTATCCAACTTTCTCAACCAATAGACAATATTGATGTTGTACATGATCAAAAGATTATTGCAAAGGATATGAAACCACGTGGATAAAGAAGTGCTAATAATCTTCATTACAGTAATTTGAATGACTATGATGAGTTTTGATTTAGTTGGTGCAACCAAATAATCAATTCGCGATAGTAGCGATCATGTTGACAGTGAAGAATCATATGATATCGATGATGATGAGTATATTATGTCGATAAGAGAGGATTAAAACAATGATAACATGGGACAAATAATGATGGGTGAAAGCAATGCACCAATGACATTTGAGAATGTGAATCCTTTGTTCACGTTTAATGGGTTCTCATATAATGAAGAGCAATTACAAATCATTGAAACAAAAACATCTGATTTGTATAAGCAATTGCGTAATGAAAGGCTTAATGATTGTGAGTAATTTCAATGGCTAACAATAAACTCAAACAATCGAGAAATTGCTTTGAACAAAAGGTTTAATGATCTCCAACACTGCTATGAGTTTTTGAAAGATCATATGATCAATAATAACTATAAAACAAAATTCTTAAAGAGTTGCAATAACAAAGTCATTGTCATATGCATGAGAAAAAATGCACATATGACAGTTGATTGCCCCTGAAAGATTCATTACACAAAGCAGGTTTCTTTAAAGTAAGGAGGTATGATATCGAGCAAACATATAGTGGATCACTGGGCAACCTTGTAGTGGAGAGAGTGCCTTACAAGAGGATTTTGAGTGTTATTCACAAGCACATGTATGATAACCTGAAGATAACTCCAAGAGAAATAATGAATGACATCAGTTGTGGGAAAGGTGTGGAGGTTACTGACAAATAAGCATGGCGTGGATGAGAACATACTAAGGCTGCATTGTATGATTTATTCAAAAAGCCATTCAAGATGCTTTCCACCTATTTGGATCATCTGATGAAGGCTAATCAATGATCGATAGGGTATATTAAGACCGATCTGAAAAATCATTTTTTATTCTTATCCTTTCGGCCAAGCATCAATGGATTTTTGAAAGAGTGTCCTCCAATTCTTATGGTAGAAAAATATACAACAAATACGTGTGCAAGTAGTGCATTGCCTCTGACAATGATACAAAGCCTGCGACCAATATCAGTACAAAGTTCTCATAACCAAATTCGCAAACTTCCTGTAACTGAAATCGTAACATTGCAAATATTTTAATATATTCGCATATATTATACGAGTTTCACGTTTGGATTGCGATTGTGCTTTGTATATGCAGAATTGCTGACTAATTTGCGGCTTTTGCAGAATTTTGCAAAAGTTAGGACTTTGCCGATTTTCCTTTATACGAAATTTTGTATGCGCATTAAATGCGACATTTCCCTTTTAAAATCCGTTCTCCACAACATAGGATCATTTTCACATAAACTAGGTTTTTGTTTTGGTCCCTAACGTTCTTCCCTTCAAAAAAATTTGTCATATGTTTTTAGCGTCTATTTTTGGCAAATCATCAACGTTACTTCACCGACGACACTTCATTTGTTGAGTTTTTGAGAATTATCAATGATAATTTTTTTCAATAAGCACATCTTTAATAGTTGAATCTGGTAAGAACATCTTTACACATGACTCTTCAAATTTGGTTGTTTATCTATTGTGTTTCTTATATTATAAATATGAGTAGAGAAAACTTGTTGCATTTTTTGAGTTTTTTTTTTGCATTGTCAATAGCCTATTATGTTTATTTTTTATAAAGTAGTCTATTTACCTATATTCTCTGATTTGTAATTGTAGAAAATTTTGAATTTGTTTATTACAAAATAATGACTGAAAAAAATGTCTTAAAGGGGGGCCACACCCACACCATCGACTGTTGTTGGAACATAACAACAAAAGCCAAAGATAAGTTATTACAAACTCAGTGATACTTCCTACCTTGAAGTATCGATCAAGCTTGACGAGTGGGTAGAGAGAGAGAGAGAGCCTACTCTGTGGCTGCGAATCTGAGTGTCAAACATTTTTTACAGAATATGCAACATCACAAAGCTGAGACCCTGAAATATGCCCTCAAATTTGCAACAACTAACACACTTAGAGAGACTTTCAACGTTTTCCAAATCTAAGGTTAACGAGATTGCTGACCGATTCTTGTCTCCTATCCTTGAAGCATTTAAGAAAAGGGAGGGGATACAATGTAATGCCCTAAGATTTTTAACCCTTAAAAAATATGTGAAAATAAAAAATGTTTCTTTCTTTATTAAAATTGTCAGCAGAAGCCTTTTTCTTATTAACCTTTGGGTTCAAAACCTCAGACAAGTTACATTCCATAAAAAAATGATTATACTGAACTTAAAAGCGGATAACTTTACTCATTTACAATAGTTGAATTCAAATAAACAAAGTAATATGGTTTATTCAAATATAGTGCTCGAAAAAGAAAAATGATTGGCTCATCGAAAGCACTGCAACATCCCGCATCCGATTCACAATTATATCATATTCTTTACATGAAATCATTTGCCCATAAAAAGGGTCAGACTCTTGAAAGTCTAATAAATAACCATACAAATTCTAAGTAATTTAGAATATTAAAAACATATATGTAAATCATGCACATAAAAAGAGGCATGAGAAAGAGTGCAACACGAGGACTTCTTAGGATGTTACTCATCTCAATACTACTCTAACCCAAGCATACTTAACTTTGGAGTTTTGATGGGATCATATGTGTTATGTACATAAAATGAGACATAAGAAAAAGTGCAACACGAGGACTTCCCAGGGGGTCACCCATCCCAATAATATTATCGCCTAAGCATGCTTAACTTCAGAGTTTTGATGAGATCCAGTGGGTTATACACGTAAAATGAGGCATATGACAAGATACATGCAAAAATACAGTTTTTACACGTAAAATGATGCATGTAAATACCATTTAATGTGCAATGAACACAAGCGATATTAAAATATACTTTTTTACATGACACGATGCATGTGAATATAATATTAGTTTATACGTAACAAAAACATGAGTGAGATTATCCAAACATAACTAATCGTACACGAGCACATGTGCAACAAGAATATATTTTTAACATAAAAAATTATGAGCATTTGGTATAGGGACATACCTTAAAATGCGTGTTGTACCTAGAGAGAAGCAAAAAATCCCCAAAATACTAAGGGAGAATTTTCCTTCAAAAATATGCGGAGTGAAGGTGATGACTCAAGCATGAGAAATTTATGTTCGATCCGGACTCGCACGAATCGGGTGACTAGTAGGAAACTAGGTAGTTAGGGAGAACCGGGTTAGGACAAGTGGGCTAGGGCAAAGTGAGTTTGACCAAGGGAACCGACTAGGACAAAGTGGGCTAGGGCCAAGTGGGTTAGGGCCGAGGGAAAGGTGGTAACCATAAAATGGGCAGTGCAAGGAGGGGGTGGCTAAGGGAGAGAGGAGATGAGCGAAGGAGAGGGTTGAAATGATATTAAGGGGGTGGAGAGGCCCTCTATTTATAACGGAAGAGAGGCCCAAGTGTTTGCTTGGGGCTTACACTTGGCAAGCCCCATGCAAACCATGGGCTGAAAAAGGAGGTGTCGTAGAGTAGGTTTAGGTTTTGGATCAAATCCAGATCCAGTCTAATTAATTCACATCAATCTAGTTTGGTTAGGTTTTGAGGCTAGTTTCACTAACTAGGTTTTTCTAAGTTTTTTTTATTTCAAAATAAGGTCTTTTAAAAAGGAAAATTATAAGATAGTTTATAAAATTTTAGAATTTACAAATACATGGTTGACTGGTGGTCAACTTGAGGCTTGAACGACTATGACACTCAGGTCATGAATATCCCTAAATCTATTTTAAAACTACCACTATGCCCCGAGACTTGCCAAGACGGCTCCAAACTCATTTTAACTCAGTTTTATTTGAGATCAAGTCAGTTCTTCTTGAAATTTTGATATAAATGCAACCACATGTTTAAAACTCATAAAATAGACCTTATAAATTATGATTTTGCCTTTGGTGTTGTCGGGCATGCTTTAAGCTTGCATAAACTCTGATTTTGACGAAATCGCTTTTGTTCTCTTCGATTTTTTGATGTGAACACCACCATACTCTCAAATAACATCAATTAGATCTTTAAAAATATAAATTATGGCTTGGTCATTACTTTAAATTGGGATCGATCCAAACTCAATTTAATGCTTTTAATTTAGATCTATCATTAAATGATAATTTAGTAGTTCCTTTAATTAAGCGGATTTCCATGAAATGTCTAAGATGTAATAAATATTATAAAGTATAATTGTTATATATATATATATATATATATATATATATATATATATATATATATATATATATGAGATCCAATACTTTAATAAATATCAGAATATTACTGATAAACAATTTGATAACAACTAGTGATAATTAATTTTATTAATTATGTCCAACAACTTATTTGAAATCTCAAAAAGTTTGTGGTTGTTACACTCAGTTGTCAAAAAGTTTGAGCCACTAGCTCACTTTGAGGTTATTGCTAACCTCAATTGTAAGAGCTCCAAAACTCACCCTAGATATCATGATTTTTTTAAAGTCTTTTACAACATTTAAAAGAAAATCTTTATATAAAAGCAAAAATACATCCCACGGATTTGGGGCACATCATAGATTCGAAACTCACTTTCTACCACCAAATCAACCATTCATGAAACAAAATAGTTTAAAGTAATAAATTTTTTTAATAAACTTCAACTTAAGTTTACAATTTCCATCCAACCCATCTTGTTTAGAAAAGGAACACCCAATAATCTATAGATCCATCCTCTACAACTCTAGTCTTGCCATCACGTTGATCAACTATGTCTCACTACTTGGGAATACGAAACAATGAGTGAAAACCATAATTCTCATACGAAACCTTACATAGCAAAATCTAACAAACATCAACCTTATAAAATGTTAAAATATGTGAAATGATTCAAATATGCTTGCAATCACAAGATACATAAACTAATGCATAATGCATAAGGTAACTTTTATCTTTCATATTGACACTTACTTTTGAATGCCTATGCATATTACTTGCAATCAATTTAAGTTTTCTCCTAACCCCACTATGGGTACTGTTCACAGGCAAAAATGAAAGTACAAGCAATTTTCAAGGGTATATTGTTTTTACACACACAATTATATTTTATTAAAATGGTATGCACCTATTCCTCAAGGCGACATCGAGATACAACATCTTAGGCAAACACTGCTTGGTATACCAATAATGCTTAACAACTGAAGCAAAAAACTATACTATTCTCGGGTCTCAATGGTGGTAAATGTTCTCTACTAATGTGGCTGAAGGCAATGAGCAACCTAATGTTGTAACGCCCCAAAATTTAACAAAAAATATAACATTTTTTTTCCAAAAATATAGTAGACATAATAATTTAAGTTACAGTTAGAATTCTGGGCAGGTTACAAGCGTTTAAATCAAACACTACCATTTCATCACTCAACTTCAATCAATCATTACATAAATTAATAAATAAACTGTTTACATTGAGCCTTAATAAAATTAAACAAATGCTCAAATGGTATCCTAGGAGCACACAAAATAGTGGATCATGGTGGTGTAAGTTTTTGAAATAGATTTTTAAAATAATATTTTCAATAAAAATAGTGTGAAAGTCAGACACCAAATACTAAAAACTGACTCGCGCGAGTGGTGCAGTCCGGGTCAATCTCAGGGAACGGGAGAAACACTTTGTATTTCATAGAAAATTAAGCTACTCTTTATTGCCTTGAAAATAAAAAATAATTAATTAAGTAAATGAGAGTGCGACCCTCTGCGGAGGGCTTAAACAAATAAAAATAATAATGAGTGACCTTATTACAAACCCAATTGAATTGAATCAAATAAAATAAAATCCTAAGCTAAAAATAAAAGAAAATGGTTTTCAGTGCTCGAGCTGCTCATCCCTTTTATTGTTGCTATAATCTTTCCTTTCTTTTGAGGGTTACTTGAAGGGCTTGAAAGGGATTTTGAGGGGACCTTTTGAAGACTTCAAATGGCTCTTTTATGGTACTTTTGAGGACTCACCGCACGATCAACCGCTTCTCTGCAAAACACAAACACAAAAAAAACAAAATAACTAAAAACTAGACAAAAATTAAATGTTAGTTTACTCAAAAATCACAAAAACAAGAATCTAACTAACCTATAACAAACTAACTAATCATGCAACTAATTTGAAACTAGCATGTAACCAACTAATTCACTAAAAGACAAAATATAACAAACTAACTAAGTAACAAGTATGAATCAATTTAACTAGATTGAAAACAAACTAAGCAACTACTTATTAAAAACAAGAAAATCATGGATTTAATTTAACTAAACTAACACTTAATGAAAATTAATTGAATATGAACTAAAACACTTTTTAATTCTAATTTAAGAACCCAAAAATCTAAACTAACTAATTGAATTGAACTAATAAGTTGCACTACTTTGACGTAAAGACAAAACATTAATTCTAGTAAATTACATAGAAACAAAGATTAACCTAATCTAAATAATTTAAGTATTAATTTGATAATGCTAATTACTAATGCTGAAATTATGAATATAACTAACTGGTAAAAAAAAAGTGATCTGCACAATGAATCATTTATAAAACTAAATATTCAAAACAATATAAAGAAACAAAGACATGGAATCAAATAAGTTAACTCAATAATACTAACTAACCAAAAGTTATTTGATGAATCATTATGCTAACTAATGAATGCAATACAAAACTAGAACATAAGGCAAACAAAACTATACTTCTAAAATGACCTACATGCAATACTAAACTACTTTACTCAAGCCCACCAACCAACTAGATTGACGCACGTTGTATCTCATGATTTACCCAATGACGTGATTGTGACTTGCGCACATTCACATGTTCAGTCCAACATATAAAGAAAAACGTTATTCCCAATACTAGTCAACCGAACTATATAGCACACATAATCCATGGATCACAAGGAAATTGTGTAGCACCCTCATATACCAAGGTTCGTGCACTATAATTTTTTTTATTTTTGCAGATTATAAAATCTTGATTCACGTCTAAAATCAAAACATCAAATCTTGAGCATGCCCATAAATGTGGATATCAGAATGCGTGGTCTAACAAGAGTATGTTGATCAACGTGATTTATAAAAATCATGTTGAACAACATAATCCTATGTTGACATGAATAGGATTCAGCCAACCGGTTAGACCCTAATCTAACGACCGACCAGACCTGCCTACATAGACATCTCATGGTCAGTTTCTCTTTTTTTTAGCAAGATCAAACAACGTGTGTTACACTAAAACTCATCTATTTGACGATGAAATAAATTTATCCTATTCTCGATGCAACGAAATAAAATCATAAAAGAAGAAAAATATGAATCTTAAACTATGGCAATAGAGAAGAACAAACAATCTAAGCTAGATGCCACTAATATGCAACTATCAAACTATGCTATATGCACGATGAAGCATTTTATCATAAAACTAATCTAAATACTATATTATAAAGAGACAGGGGGAGAAGAAACATACCTTCCTATCCGTTTCTGACGGAGATGTTGAGAAAAAGAAAGTGGTCTTACCTTCTGGGTTGCACGTACTTCCGATGATGGGGACAAGAAGAAGCCGCCGATAGCAAGGATTAGAAGCAAGACGAAAAAAGAGGAAAAGGAAGAACCGAGAGAGAAACCGACTAAGTGTGAAACGGGGGAAGAAGAGAAGAGGGGGACAAAGACAGAGGCCTGCGTTTTTCAAAAAGAAGACAACTTCGATGGCTGGAAAAATAGTATTTATATTGAAAATTTTGGTTACACGATTTTTCATAAGTGATCCGGTTAAGTTTTGAAAATTCTAAAAGAACACCTCTAAAAAAATGTGTTTTCAAATAGAGGACACTTCTAAACTAATTAAAATAATTATTTCAACTCCTAATCTAATTAAACTAAAAATTTAAAAGTCTTAAACTAATCTAAACACTGAAAAACATAGGAAAGAGCTTGAATATGGGATTTTCCCTTTATTTTCAATTTAAAGTAGTTTCTTAAGAATATTGACAAGAATGGGTTTTTAATGCAAATTTTCGATGAATCATGCATAAAAATGTATGAATAAAATGCAAAATATTATGCATGATCACATGGCACCACCCACAACATCCCACAATCACTCTAGCATTGTTCATTCTTGATATGTAGATTTATATTATACGTGGGTTGAACATAAATCTCGATAGAAAACATAATAGCATTGCATGTATTTACAGTACCAAGTATGCATATAAATTGCATCATTCATAACATATGTAATGCAATAATGAATACATTCAATCAGAGTATGTGTAATACAAATCCGAAGTCATATAAGAAAAAAATTCAGTGGACATATTTAATCATTGAAAACCAATCAACAATAATCCACAACACAACATTTAAGTGATCAAGACATAATTCAGTATCATTTTAACATAAAGTAAAACTACTCAAGTAAAGATTTTTGTTTCTTTTGCTTACCTCTTGTGGATACTTGTATTTTGCGTACATCAAATCAGATAAGACAACTTAGGGATTTATTATGCTATATATTTTTGAACCCCAAATGGCTAACTTAAACAAATTTCAAAAGGAGTGGCATGTATTCCAAATGAAACAAGATGCATTCGACTTCTGCAAAAGACAAATGACATACCACATAAGACAAATTGGTAGTCTAGTCCCCTAACTCCATGGAGGGAGACCATGTAATACCCTAAAATTTTTAAACTTAAACTATGTGAAATAGGAAATAGTTTTGGGGTTTGAAGTTGCTCAACCCTGGGCTAGTTACAAAATTAACAAGGTCTAGACTGAACTGGATTAAATTCTCATTTAGACTTGGATCTAAGTCCGCACATAGATTGATCCCAGCGGGAACACCGATTATGCAAGAATAAAATGAAAATCATATCCATTGATAACGGGATGAAATATCATCATCCACAACTAGCCACATGTTCACAAAATAAATTCAAAACATCTCAATCTAACTAAGATAAACAAAATCCTAGGATCAACAAAGAAGATAGAAACATAGTTCTCGGCCTCATTTCCATATTGCGCCATCGCACCACCATTCATTCATCACTTATACCCCATGAAATGAGATTATACTCTTACGAGCAGGTAAGATAAATCATAAATATAGAAATCGAACAATGCCAGAACATTTATTAGCTAACTTGAGTCTGTATAATAGACTCTGTTGTTTCAAGCAAATCCTTTAACATGTGGTTTTCAACTCTTAGTACATCCAACTCTGAATTCGCTCTACTTTCAGTTATTCTATGCCTTCATTGTTATAGAGACAATTCTACTAATTGCGCTAGTGTGACAGAGTGTTTGCTAAAAAATTTGAAATTGTCATACCACTCGAGTAGCCATTTGGCGCTCAACTTCATTCATGTTGTGCAATAAAATGTCTTTCCTCGATATGTCCTTTGCTTGCACAACCACATTTTGATTCTCTTCGTCATCCTCCGTATCTTCATAGGGGCACCACTTTACCTACAGAATAAAATTTTATTCATGGTTAGTTCTATATCTTATTATTTATCAAAACATAAAAAATTGTTTGAAGAATACTTACATGTACCCTCATCAACCTACACAATGCTGCAACGTAATAGACCCTTCCAATGTGAAGACCCAAATACGTAAAAATTTAGGAAGACAATCACGTCTCACGAGCCTTTCAATAGATATGTACTCTCATATCCAAATCAGCACGGATCAATAAAAAGATTACTACAAATTAACATATAGTATAATAAATTAACAATGTTAAATAACTCAAAAGTTTAGGTATATTGAAAGAATAAATACCTCCAATACAATCAACATGCCGAAAATGTTTTTTTCTTTCATGTCTTGCCACACTCAAATTTGCATATAAGTGTGCAAGTGAGGCTGCATAATGATATATTGTGCAAACTTTATGAGGTTTACTCGTACAAAGGGTAAAATGGCCTTAAAAAGTTAGGCATTTGCAAATTTGAACATAAGTCAAATTTCAAAAATTGTAAAACATTTTGAAAAAATGCCAGTTTTGTCGTCCAGTACAATTATTTTCCTATAATAATGTGTTATTAACTTTATGAGTTAGTGAGGGCAACACTACTTTCTTGACCGATTTAACAGGCTAGCTTGAAAAACCAACCTTGCTGAAGTGGAAAATGTTGTTACCAGAGACAGGAAGTGTTTATGAGTCAAACAAATGGCATCGATACTTCTTCTAATAAAGAAAATGAAGCCTTGTTGCCAGGAAAGAAGATAAATCAAATGAGTAGTGTTGGTGCACTAACGTGCATCATGGTAAAGAACATCCCCCTCAATGGATCCAACCTATATCTGTTTTAAAAATAATAGGTTTACTAGAAATAAAATCACACCTTGGATCATGCTATTTACATATAAAAATCATGTTTTTTTTCAAGTCATGAAGTGTTGGCATATTGTGTGGACCATAAATTATTAGCACCTTTAAAGATCCTTCTTATACATCATAATGATATAATCCAAATTTTGCTCTATTAAACAAACGTGCATCATATCCATAGATTTTTTTTCAAACATCCATCATTTCATCAGGCAGTTTAAGGTGGGAGGTGCACCTCTCTCTCTCTCTCTCTACGTGTGTGTGTGTCTGTGTTGCATGTTTTTAATTTACAGCTGACGCTGAATTCGGTTGTTGCATATGGCTAACACTTTCAAAGTTCAGTTACGGCTGCAGTTAAGTGTTTGGTAATCTTTAGTTTGAGGTTTCATAACATGACACCTTTTGTTTGGCTCAAATGCTGATCTAATACCAGAACTTGATGAGTTACTGCAAGGCACCGAACTCAAGCCTGACATGGACTTGAACATAGGATTAGATGAAGTACATCGAGTATAACCGTACAACGACCATATGTAGTCGGACTGGATAATGTATCTCACAACATGCAAAACCAACATTCCAAAACAAATAGCTTAAGCAACCGCCATTATTAACACGCAGATACAACAGATATTTCATGCATCACATATGTAAATGAAGACATCAATTTAACGTTTGTAGGCTTTCTGATTGAATATATCGTACTGCACGTGCATCCGTTAAAGAGATTAAAAGCAAACGCAAAAATAAAAGGAAAGATCTTTAAGGGTACTGGAGACTGGTTTATCTGAAGAAATCCAGTCACAACTAACCAAATTTACTGTAACACAGAATGGCCTCAATAATTACCTAAGATATAATATATACCCCACCATTCAGAGGTAGATGAGAACATGTTTGGGGTACCACCACCACCACCTCACCACATATTCTACATCTCACCGCAATCACCAAAATTACACAAACCAAAAAAAGGTAAAATTTTGTCAGTCCATCAGCTCCACCACTCTGATGCCATTGCGCCCCCCCAAGAATAACCAAAAAAATAAAATAAAAACAGGAGAAACGTTCATCCTAAGAAAAACAGTATCCCTATCAAAATTATAAATTAAGTGTTGGAGAGAGAGAGAGAGAGACTCCTTGAGGGGCATGTCAGTCCCACATGCAAAACAATGGCCGAAACCCATCCCCGCTCCGTGGCGAGCAGGTCAATCCCAAGCACTGGTAGCACCAGATCCATATCCACCAGCATAGGCATGGGAAGACCCATAAGCACCACCGCTATTGCCGCTGCCATAGTAATCAGCCGAACCCCCACCACCCCCACCACCACCACCACCTCTAGAAAAGGAGCCATCCCTACGGAAGTCACGGCCACCAAACCTACCTCCTGACCGGCGGTTCCTTCCACCACCACCATACGATGATCTAGCTGCATAACGTGAAAGCCAAGCAGGAACCTCCTGGTTTGATTCTTGCATCAGCTCAGCCAGGGACCTCGCCAATGATGAATTATTCTCATTGAAGAATGCAGTTGCCAAACCACTATTGCCCGCTCGGCCAGTTCGCCCAATGCGATGAACATAGTCATCAATATCATTAGGCAGATCAAAGTTAACTACATGGGCAACATGAGGTATGTCGAGCCCGCGTGCAGCAACATCTGTGGCAACCAAAATTGGAGTGACACCAGTCTTGAAGGATCTCAATGCATGTTCTCTTTCCTGCAGTATAAGCAACTACCATTCAGTGCTGAATGGTAAAATGGTAATATATATGATAATATGCTAACATACAACAGAATATGGTGATCAACTTGCCCACCCATTTACTCAGTTCTCCACAGGCATCACATTTTTGAGTAATAAAAACAAATAAATTTTCAAAAGAGTATGAAAATATGAGAATATAGGAAACGAGTGCAAAGAACAATACTATGTAAATAATTAACAGAAATCAATATAGAAAAGAAACAAATCAGGATTTAATGCCGATACTGGAAACACCGATCCATAAAAGGTCTATAAGTGGCCACTTAAAATTTAATGCAAGACCATAGTATTCTCTAATCTTCTTATGGAAAGCATGATAGAGAAGTATTTTTGAAAGTTCTCAAGTTCCATTCCAAGTTTACAACCAAACCCCCCACCTACAGTCCATTTTCTTTTTCCTGATAGGCAAGCTGAGGGATAACCTCTATGGGATTCAAACCCGAGATCACTCGGTTATGATAGTGCGACCAAACTATCCAGCTACCTTATTTAACGCCATCAAAGGTCCATTTGAGGCTACTTAAGTTTAACATAACACAATAGATATCCACTATTTTTTAGGAGAGCATGCTAGGGATGTACCTCTGAAAGTTCGTGTTCTATTCCCAATCAAACCTCCCACCAAACTACAAATAGCCATCACTAAATTATATATCAGTCATTCCCTTTACCTCTCATGTGAGAATCTAAAACCAAGTCTCTTGGCATATATTTTCCTGAGAAGGCATCAAAAAACACTCACCAAACTGACAGGAATATTTTTTGAAAGGATGGAGATTCCCAAGAAAGGTAAATGGCAATCAGGCAGTGCACATGGGTCATCTATTAGCCACAACAAAGATGATATTTCGATGAGGAGATTCATTTCAAGATGGAATGAAATCAAGGACATTAACCTATGTTCCCCAGAAAACAAGACCACTAGAAGGAAAGGTAGAAACTGCCATGTCTAGAAAGGCATTATGGGATGAGATCAATAACAGACAACAATCAAAACAATGCAGATAGCCCGTATGGTTCAAATCATTCCCAGGCATTGCATGAGTTTTCTATCTTGCATGTGATAACAAACTACCCATTTGTCATATACCAAACCATTGTCACCTTTGCGAAGGTGAAGAAGATCCAAGCCACCACCTTATAATAATATGTACAACAGCATCCAATGTTGGAAATAATAAATATCAAATTTAAAAAAGAACATGATCATAGACAGTGCCCATATGTGTGTGCTCAAATGATGGTTAAGCAACACACAACTACACATGGCTGAAGAAATGGTGGGAGTCGGTAACAAGATTGTCAAACTAGGAAGCGGAAGCGAGGCATTTTAAAATTTATAGGAAGAGAGAAGTGAAGTATCAATTTGAAAGCAAAATATGAATAAAAAATGAAGCAATATGGTAACTGAATAGGAATCAAACAAGAAACAAATAAAAACTAAATAAAATTTATCATTCTTATATTTCATGATTTCAGTAAGAGTTAAATTTTATTAAAATCTGTCATGATGGATACCAATTTACCGAAAGTACATGAGAAGTGAGTGGAAGCGTGAGAGAAAATACATGAAAACGAACATGAGAAAAGCATAGACCATGCGTGTGGAAAAAATAGAAGCGTGGGGAATCGAGATTCCCATGAAGTTTCGGAAACTAGGAGTATCGCGCTTCCAAAACAAGTTTCCGGGAAATGTGCTTCCCACCAACCTAAGAAGCTTCCAGTAACTCTGGTTAGGATATGGTTTATCCCATAGTGATTTGGAAGTTATTGACCTCTAGAAATAAGATATGATAATCTCTCCTGTAATATTAAGCACAATAGAAGAGAGGCGTGGGCCTCTTAAAAGGAAAACAGTTCAAAAAACTTGGACGAGGAAACAAGAAAATCGGTAACCTTCTACCTTGAAAGAGAAATCATCCTAAGAATGGATACCATTTGGTAAACTGATGCTAGATATTCAAATAGCTATGAGTGAGGGGGACCCAATAAAAGTAGATCATGCAGTTGAAGATGGGCCAGACAAAGACATAACAGCTGGAGTGTTGAAAACCTCAGAAGACCCGATTATGACTGAAATCCCCATTAGGAAGTCTTAATCACTCCGGAAGATCGAGGCAAACCACTCATATCTATGCTGACAATTCAGATGGTGTTCATGACTCAAGGATGTGCATAAAGAAACATATTGAAACATCTCGTGAAGTGGCATTCAGGCACTCCAGCCCCTTCTCTATGCTCAATGTATGATCCTATAGGTTCCTAAAGGCATAATATCTGTTAGAAAGAAAGACCCGGATTGGACTATACATCAAAAGAGTCCATCATGTGAAACCTACTCAATTCTTCAGTACAATGGACAGACTCAAGTTCCCAGCTTGATTATATAAAAGAAAAAGTAACAATAGACAAAATTTAGCATCACATTAATGAACTATATGCAAAAGAGAGCATAGCAGAGTAAATGCTATTCATAAAATGAGAAGAAATATTGTACTACAACTTAATTTTCCAAAGGGATAAATTAGGTTGATTAAAAACAAAGACATTTTCTTTTAGTTATTTATACTACAATCAAACTAAATAGGTTAATTATAGTTTCCTTATAAGAATCACTACTTACATTACCTGTACAATGTGTTGCCTTTTAACGGAAACAGTGTCAAAAATCAATGTCACTGAGAGCATCCTTCCCTTAAGATGGGGAGCAAGCTTTAAAACTGACTAGCTTCTACCTTCCGAAGTCGTATAGGGGCTTCTGATTAATGTGACATTAAACTTACAGTATCACGCAACAAAGGATCGAAAAGAGTTTTACAGAACTACATCAAAGTCAAGTTTCAATTGTTTCTGATGGATGGACAGAAATTCACAGGCATGCATTAACAAATTTCACCTATGAATTTTAAGGATATTGAGCATTTGAAAGGGTTCTTAATACATGTAAAAAAGTGGGTGATGACAAAATTGTTTAAAGCATTACTGGTAATGCTCCAATGGATAGACCAGAGTTACAGGAAGCACCTAGGTAAAAGGGGAAACGCGCTTCGGAAGCGCGAAACGTCGCGCTTCAGAAGCGTGAGGGGAAGTGTCCCCCTTTTATGGGAAGCGCACTTCCCCCACACTTCCCCCACGCTTCTCCATTTTTTTCGCTTCCCTTTCGCTTCCGAGACGGTTCGGAATTTTCTTCTAAGTGGTCCCACGCTTCCCCACTTCCTAAATTTTTGAAAGTGCCTCGCTTCCCGCTCCCGCTTCCTCGACTGGTAACTCTGGGATAGACTGGCAAGGATGAGTTTGAAAACTGAATACCCTCATGTATTTTGAACACCTTTTTGAATTTGGCACTCGAAAGCAAACAAATAAGCAATGAGCAATCAAATAAATTTCATGAATTGAAAATTAGAAAAGATAGTGAGCTCTGTTTATGGATTGAGAACGGTTCTGTGACAGTCGAAACATAAAAGTATACGTCTGCACCAAAACGTTCATAACTCCCTCATACAGATGAATTTTTATAAACGGTTTGTAGCATCAGAAAGTTGACAAAATTTTCTACAAACTATGAAAAATCATGTCTAATCGACGAATAAATTTTTTTTTGTAGCCCCTTGTAACAGTCATACAGAGTTCGGTTTTCACAAGTTTACTAGAAACACTATTATTAACCTTTGTTATCAAAGACACACCTAGTCAACTGCCTATGTGCCTAGTCGAGCTAGGCATATGCCTACTAGTTGATGCTTAGTCAGGTGATTGAGCTCAACTATTAAGAGGCTAGTCACAAATCTCATTATTGGGGTTTTCACAGCAAGGGAAAATCTCGAGATAAATTAGAAAAATTTTCTTGGGAAAATATTGCTATATATAAATTTTAAAAAAATATAAGCAAAACATCGAAAATATAAAATATATAAATATAAACATTCACATTAATAACGTGATAATATCACAATAAAATCCCCAATTTTCAAAATAGGTTCGTTTTTCTTGGGATTATATCATTTTTTGAAAACTTCACAAGAAAATCAACAGCTTCTAAAATGGTTGATATTTGCCACTATCATTTGGACTAGTTGAGCAACAAGTCATCACCAACTAGTTCACATGTCATCTCTTTACAACTAAAGAATGACAAAAAGGGGGAAGGTGGCACAAACCCTCTCTCACTGTTCAATACTTGGTTTGTATTTGTTGAATGGAAGCATGTTTGACTTTGATCTTTCTTTACTCAGTTTTTTATAAGGACATTCATATTTTTTATTTATAAAAAAAAATATTTTTTCATCCTCAGCCAATGCCTAGCCCTGCTATGTTCCTACTAGGAATTTTATCGGCCTAGCACCTAGTGTTTTGGCTATGTAGTTACCAACCACCATCATGTAGATTCAATTTATAATAGACATGCTGATGTTAAGTTGTTGAAGGCTGTCACGCTGATACTTCACTTAGCATGCACACCCCGTATCAATACATGACACCCAGACACTTTACGGACACAATAACACTTCATCGGCATAGTCAAACCAATTTCATGCACAATCAATATTGTCATTCACTTTATCTATTTTCTTTTATGATCTTATTTTATATTCACTCGAGTTATTTTTCTTTTAAAATGTGTCATCAATTACATTACATTTCAATTTCAACTTAGTTTCACTAATTGAAGTTCTTAAATGTAGTGATTCAAAATTGTTGTTTTACACACACACATCTATGTGTGTGTATGGTCATGGCCCCTTGTCCTATTTTTTGAAAATTATCGTATCATACTAAGCGTATCTGCATCATGTCCTGCTCTCACATCCGCATCCATGTGACATAGGTCGAAGGTTGATAGACTTGTATCTGTAAGAAATGGTATCCCACCTTCAACACAAGAGAAAGAGAAGCACAGAGGGAGAGAGATATCGATGGCTGCAGAAAACCCACTCAATTTGGGTTTGCTGTATTCTCTATTAGATATACACACATAGACTTTTATTAGGGTACAAAAACACCCTTTACACAAAGTATGGAATTTACAACATGTCATTAATGAGCATGTGTTTAAATACAACTAAAACAGACAATCATGATAATCTTTTCACCCTCCCTCAAGTTGTACATGGTTTTGAACCATGAACAACTTGCCTTTTAACATCCAAAATATGTCTTTGATAAGTCCTTTTGTAAACAAGTCAACAACTTGTTCAGCAGTCCGAACGTATTCTGGTTCAATTTCCTTCTCTTCGACCTTCTGTCTTACAAAATGCTGATCAATTTCAATGTGCTTGGCACGACTGTGGTAGATGGGATTGAATGACATGTTGATAGCACTTTAAATTGTCACACAAGAGAATGCTTTTAGAAATCGATTCTCCTACCTCTGCCAATAGTTGTCTGATCCATGTCACTTCGGCTGTAGCAGCTGCCATTGATCTGTATTCAGCTTCTGTGCTCGACCTGGCAATGGCCTTTTGTTTTCTACTGCTCCAGGAGACAAGATTTAGGCCAATGAAAACACAATATCCTGAGACTAATTTACGCTCATCTGGATCTCCTGCCCAATCTGCATCTGTGTAAGTAAGAAGTTCATGCATGTGATGGTCATGCATACTCTTACTGTACAGAAGACCATCGCCAATAGTTCCCTTCAAATATCGAATAATGCGTTTAACAACTTTCATATGTCCAATATGTGGTTCATGCATGAACTGAGATACCTGATTGACCGAATAGACAATGTCAGGTCGAGTGAAGGTAAGATACTGAAGCATTCCGACTACCCTACGATATCATGTAGGGTCCTCATACAAATCTCCATCTTGGGAACTTAGTTTCTGATGAAGTACACTGGGTGTGCTTAAAGGCTTGCAATCTGTCATATCTGCCTTGCTAAGAACATCAACAGTATACTTATGTTGAGTAAGTGTCATACCTTCAGGAGTCTTATCAACTTCTACTCCAAGAAAGTATCACAGTTTACCAAGATCTTTCATCTTAAATCTATGGTTCAAAAGTTCTTTGACCTGTATGTTCATTAGAGTTACCTGTAATGATAATGTCATCAACATATATCAATAACAGGGTAACTATATCTTTGCATTTGAATATGAAAAGGGAATGGTCAAGAAGAGACCGACTAAAACCATATTTTTCTGCTTCAAGAGAGAAACTATCAAACCAAGATCGAGATGCATGTTTTAGACCATATATAGCTCTCTTTAATTTGCACACGTATTCTTTGGAGTTCCCTTCAGCATACCCAGTGGGTTGCTCCATATATACTTCCTCCTTCAGAGTTCCATGGAGAAAAGCATTTTTTACATCCAGTTGACTAAGAGTCCATTGGTGCTCAATAGCCAATGACAATATAATGTGAATAGTACCCATTTTCATGACTGGACTGAAGGTCTCATCATAGTCTTGTCTTGGCTCCTGTGTGAACCCTTTGGCAACCAGTCGAGCCTTGTATCGCTCGATAGTACCATCCGGCTTATACTTTATCTTATACACCCACTTTGAACCAACCACATTTCGATTGTGTGGTCTGGAAACTATATCCCAAGTGCCACACTCATGAAGAGCCTTCATTTCTTCGTTCATAGCTTCAATCCATCTTTTAGAATTTACTGCTTGATAAAACGTGGTGGGTTGATCTTCTTTGCCCAAGGCGATTAAGAAAAGTTAAAAATCCATTGTGAAGTTCTCATAACTAACCCACCTATCAATAGGATGCCGAGTCCGGGTAGACCTTCTGTGTACAGGTGATTGAATGGAAGCAGAAGGAGAATTCAACTCCTGATTAGGGTTGGGGAAGATCTTCTCACGTCGAGAGTAAACAATGCCTTTATACCTTTCGGGAGCCAATGATGATTCAGAGATCACATTTTCCTGAGTTCTTTGCAAAGCAGTAGACACGTTTGCCTCATCTCTTTGATTAGAGGCTGTAGAGCAAACACCGTCAATACTAGAAAAGAGATCCGAGTTCAACCAAGGGTGGTAAGTTTCAATTTCAGGAGTGTCTACATTATGACCAAAATTGGATTCATCAAACACAACATTTCTGGATATCTTGATGTGTTTGCTCACGGGATCATAGCATCTATATCCTTTGTAATCATCAGCATATCCCACAAATTTGCACTGTAAGGCTTTATCCTGAAACTTGTGTTGCATTGAACTGTCAACATAAACATAACATACACACCCAAATACACACAAATCGTGATAATTTGGATGCACACCATGCAAAGAAAAATGAGGTGATTTGTTTTCCAAGATATTCATGGGCAATCGATTTATGACATAGACTGCTGCATGAAAGGCCTCTCTGCCCACAAGGTAACAGGAAGATTACTATCATGCATCATGCTCATTGCACTTTCAACAATATGCGATGCTTCCGTTCAGCAATCTCATTCTGTTGAGGTGTATGAGGGCAAGACACCTGCCTACTTATTCCATTTGTTTGGAGGAAATTAATAAAGTAATAAAGTCATTTGAAGAGAACTCACCCCCTATATCACATTGGAAACACGTAATATTCTCATAGAATTTATTTTGAACAAAGGTATGAAAATTCTAAAACAATTTGAAGGTTTCATATTTACTTTTCATGAAGAAGATCCATGTATATCGAGAATAACTATCAACGAAAATGAGATAATATATAGTGCCAGACATGGAAGGAACTGGAGCGGGACCCCAAACATCAGAACCTATAATTTCAAATGGTCTTGAAGCTCTTTTATTAATGGAATGAAAAGGAATAACATGACTCTTACACTGAAGACAACTAGAACATTTTTTATTATCGACACTTAAATTCAAACTTGACTTGGGAATAAGACTGCTTGAAACAAGCTTATCAATAAAACGACTACTACAATGACTCAGATGACCATGCCAAAGATTTGGCTCAATACATTCAGAAAGATTAAAAACACTCTCAGGAGAAGTTGAAGATGATAATGTGAGCTTCAAGATGAAATCAACAGGTTGAACACGAGAGGAAGGATTCTCTTGAAACACGTACATATTCCCTTGTCGTTTTCCTTCAACGAACGTTTCCCTCGTGTGAAGGTCCTTAACATGAACAGAAAAATGGGTAAACTCGACTGAAGCATTAATGTCATCGACAAGTTTAGAGATTGAAACAATATTTTTCTTGATATTAGGAGCATGAATGACATTTGAAAAAGCAAGAGAAGAGTTGGACATAGTAATTACAGAATTTCCAATGTGCGAAATATGGTGATGAGACCCATCTCCAGTGACAATACTATTTCTACCAACATAAAGAGCAAGATTTAGGAGCTTACCAGCATCACCAGTAACATGGGTGGCTGCACCAGAATCAACATACCAAGTACCGTGATCATTCTGTTTGATGTTCAATTCAGCCAAGGCAGATAACAACTCCTTGACTTCCCCAGTATTCTTCAATGTATTTGGTCCCTTTCTTGTCTCCAATTGTTTCCCTCAATTTTGCGGGTTATACCAGCAATTTGCTTTGATGTGCCCCTTAGGTAGGTATCCTTCTTTGCCTTTGCAGGTTAGGAGACATACCGGGAGTAGGTAAAATTCCACGAGCTCCTTGTCCATTCTTCTCTTGACCTCCCCTTTCCCGATATTCACACCCGCCACATCCTCGACCATAAGTAACACTTGTGGCAAGGACCTCATGTGCACCAATGGGATTGTGAATACCTTCGGAGAATCCCTTCAAGGTCATCTCATATTGTAAGAGCTTAGCACGAAGGTCTTCAAAAGTAAAGAAGTAACCATCATGTGATAATCGGGTCCCAGCCCGCTCAAAGTCTGTTGCACCATATCTTTGTCATTGACCACACAACCCACGATGGCCAACTGATCTGTGATAGTCTTCATTTTATTTAAGTACTCCATGACCGTCATGGAGTCCTTCCTCAACATTTGAAACTCTTTCTTTAAAAATAAAATTCTAGCATGAGAAACCTGAGAATATGTCTGAACCTGCATAGCTGAGCAGTCATCTGGGATTGCCACAAGCACCTCACGTGACAGAGTGGAAGTGATGTAGGCAACCAAAGCCTGATCCTGCTTCATCCAGGATACATACTCTGGATTTCTAACAAATGTAATTGAAGTTTCACCCTCTCCATTCTTGCCTTCTTGTGATAAGAACTCTAGAGGGACAGGAACAAAGTCATCCAGATGTCCAGAAAGATCCTGACTCCTTATGAATGAGATGATTTATCTCTTCCAGGTTAAAAAGTTGGAATTGTTCAGTTTCTCAGACACAAGCTGACTGAGAAGTTGGAAGATAGGCCAGAGTGAGAAGAAGAGAATGAGTCCATAGTCAATGGGTGAAAAACAAGAAGGATTAAGAGACCGGAAAGAGAAATCACTTTTAGAGCATACAAAGTAAACTCAGAACTCGATTGCTGTTTTTTTTACCTGCAGACCCAAGACAACAGAATATACAGTGAGAAAGAAAAGAAACTGCTTTAAAGGAAATATGGATCAATCAGTAAGAAGACACGTTAATATAAAAATAACGTGTTTTATCTAATCGTATTTTCTTTCTAAAAGGGAAAATTCCAAAGTTGAGAGGTAGACAGAATGATATTAATCAATCAAGGAAGTACAGCGAACGTACAGAAGTAGACAAGTCAGATTCAGTTCTGACGTTAATTATGAGGAAAGATAAGGGACGGGTTTGACGTGATTTCAAACTTTAAAATCACGCAAACATGAATTCAGATTTGTGGGGTTAGAAAAGAAAAGGCATATGTTGCTCTGATACCACGTTAGAAATGGTATCCCATCTTCAACACAAGAGAAAAAGAAGCACAGAGGGAGAGAGATATCGATGGCTGCAGAAAACCCATTCAATTTGAGTTTGATGTATTCTCTATTAGATATACACACGTACACTTTTATTAGGGTACAAAAACACCCTTTACACAAAGTATGGAATTTACAACATGCCATTAATGAGCATGTGTCTAAATACAACTAAAACAGATTGGGCAGATCCAGACCCAGTCGTGATAATCTTTTCAATATCCACTCTTGCGATGAAGAAGAGAATTAAATTAGTCAAGAATACAATGCTCCAAAATGTAGTAGATAACTATGTCACACGGAAATGCCATATGACCCAACATACCCATGTTGACATGTTCGGACACGGGTGCGAGTATCGGGTGTGACACAGGTACATTTTGGATCTGTTTTGATCGGGTCCATCTAGGACCCAAACCCAATACCAAGTTTTTTCTTTTTTCTTTTAATGAAGTTTGACACTCCCTAGGAAGCAAAAGGAAAGAGAAGAAGAGAAGAGGAAGAAGGAAAAGAAAAGAGGAATAAGAAGGAAGAAGGGGGGGAGGAGAAGAGTAAGAGGAAAAGAAGAAGAACGAAGAGAGAGAGATACCCACCTTTAGCTTCTTATTCTCTTAGTCGCAGGGGGGGGGGGGGTATACCAAGATATATACATATATATTCCTTTAAATTACATTTTAGCCCTTCTTATATTCAAATATTACATTCTTATTATAAATATCACATATCGTTGTACCCGCATTTTTTTAATTATCGTGTCGTACCCTCTGTACCCAGGGGTTAAGAAGGGGAAGAGAGAGAGAGAGGTGGTGGGGGGGTATACCAAGATATATATATTTTCTTCCCTTATATTCAAATCACATTCTTATTATGTATCGCAGTACCCACATTTTTTAAATTATCGTGACGTACCCTCCGTACCTGTACCCGCACCTGTACCCATGTGACATAGGTAGATAGTAATTGGAACTTCTATCCTCTTTTAGATGATGCAAAGGCCCTAGCAATCAAAAATGCAATGTTGATGATGGTGCTTATTTTTTAGAGTTTCAGAATCCAGCTGGAAATGATGGAAGTAGACAAGGATGAGCCTAAGCTTCAAAGGAGCTTATAAAATATGGGAGAACATGATTGAGAATATTCAAGCTGCAACATTTAGGCATGAATATAAAGATCCTATAGTTGATCAATTTAGCATGATGAGATAAAAGCACCACTTGGTTGCATTATATGGCATATTCTTTCATCATAAAATATCATCGAAAAATTAAGTGGAAAATGAATCTGGAAAGCTTTCCACAAAAAGTGATTGTTTACAAGCATTGATGGATAAAGACAATGAAGATCCAATTACATGGTGATTAACATATGCATTAAAGACACCTCTTCTTCAGTGTCTTTGAGGTTACTAGCTCAATCATTACATCATCATGTTGCAAAAAAAATTGAGCACATTAAAAAATTTATAACATTGAATAAACCGAATAGCGTGCAAGAATAAGATTTGGCATTTGTGCATTCTAATTTTCAACTATTTTCAAGAGGCAAATATGAGAACGTCTTATTTCTTATTTCAATGATTCAACTTATCACTAGGTAATGGCAGTCAAATAGCCCAGGCAACTATATGGTAAATACAAGTCCTCATTTAAATTTTGTGAAAAACCAAAAAAGGAATGATAGTTAAAAAAACAACTCCCTTTTTCCTATGTAAACCTGTGTTAATTACCTCTCTCTCTCTCTCTGTATATATATATATATATATATATATATATATATATATATATATATATATATATATATATATATATATCACAAAAACACACATTTTGTGTTGACAAAAAAATTTCTGTTTATGCAATTTTTCAACAAGGATGGCTGGATTGAGAGATCTCAAGAAATCAACACAAGCCTTCATTTGGTAGATGCCTCCATGGAAAGATGTGCTAAAGGGTCATGTTAATGGTGAGTCGTGACTGACACAAATTTCAAAACAAGTGTGCCATGAAGATAAATGGATATCTTTCATTCATTTGTCTACATTAATTGCTTTGTAAGTTAAGCTTGACACAAACTGCACTTGATTACCAGTTCAAAACTTCAAAGTAAACATGGTTGCAATCAACTGGATTGAACTTAGATCTGGCTATTACATGATAATAGATTGGAATCAGCCAGGGCAACTCAAATGACTTGACCATTTTCTTAAAATTAAAATAACCCTTCTAAAATCGATCAGATAAATGTTGAATTTTTATTGAATCTGCAAAGTCCCTAGTCAGGGATGACTTACTTGATTCAACTACTATTTGTTATTTATTAATTGTTAAAACTTACAACTTCAAAATTAAAAAGAGTTATTAAAGAGGGTTGATTCAAAACCCTACCCCTAGCCCCGTTGCCCGACTCTACACTCTTACCCATTGATCGCCACCACTTGTGAGTTTCTAGCAGTCGACAAAGTGTTGACGACAGCAAATGACGTAGCCCTCTCTCTTTCTCTGTGGCGGTGATTTCAGGCTATTGAGGGTTTTGGTGGGTCCAAAATCTCTCTCAAGTAGTCAAGGTAAGTTGTTGTAGCCAACTGAACACATTAAACTGTTAAAATGTAGTGTCTTTTATATATATATAGAAAGATACATATACACACACACACACACATATATATATATATATATATATATATCTCAAACCCAATAAGGGTATTTATGTAAATTCACATATTTTACGCATATTCTCATTTGAGAATATGTTGTATTTTGGTTTCTTATTTTTCTTTTTGTATTTCCTTTTTTTATTTTTTTGTCCTTTTCCTTTCATTTAATGATGATGTAACATGGGGTGGGGGGGGCAATACATAGGTTGGAGCACCCTCCAACGGTTACATTTCTAACCGTTGGAGGGGCTCCAACCTATGTATTGGAGCCCCCCCATGACTCCATGGTCTTATAAATAGGGGTGATCCCCTTTAGGTTGTGAATGCTTTTTGTAAAGCCCCATTTGGGATTTCATATATTAAAGTTTATATTTTTTCATGCCTTTGTGCATATGTATCCATGCCCTTTTGCACTTGTGAGTGTTCTCCTTTGTGCCTTTGTGCCTTTGTGCACTCTTTGTGTTTCTAGCATTGTGTTTATACACAGTCTCTTTTTATAGAGATTTTCACATGGTATCAAAGCAAGGTCGCTTGGAGAAAGAAATCGGTGTGGTTCTTCACAATATTGAGTGTCTCCAAAAGTGTGCCTTCAACATTTTGGTAATTGGCGTGAAGACTCCTCTTCATCCAATATTTATGTATTCTTGTATCTCATCTTATCTCTATAATGGGTGAAAAAAACTCATTTTTCTCTTGGTTTCAAGCTAAATGGCTCCAATTATCACGTGTGGGCCGAAAATATGGAAGCTCACATTAAAGAAAAAAGGCTTTGTTGTTACGTTCAAGGCTCGATTCCGAAACTGGAGCCAAAAATTACTTTGATTAAAGAAGGAGAAATCAAAATTCTTGAGGGAGATGAGAGTACTTTGAGAAGATGTACACTTCTAGGAACTTGTCCCATAAGTATTACCTCCAAAAGAGGGCGCTAACCCTTCTTCAAGGGAAGATGACCATAAGGGAGTACTTTGCTGAACTCTCCTCCATTTGGGATGAACTTGATATGCTCGAACCCAAGTGGAATGGTGAAGTCATAGAGCTTCGTCATAAACAATTAGAAGAAGATCGATTTTTTAACTTTTTGAATAGGATAAGGCCCAAGTTTGAACAAATAAGATCTTCTCTCATATCCTCCTTCACCTCTCCCTCTCTTAAAGATGTCATTAACAAATTAAGTGGAGAGGAAACTAGTATGAGCATTAACAAGCAAAATCCAAGTGTTCTTTCAATGCCCATAAATCAAGAAGAATGCAATGGAGCAAATGTCGTTTCTAGGCCCGATAACAACTTGAGGACATATAAACCTCCTCATTTTAAAAACCAAAATCAAGGATCCAATGGTGGTCAAGGCGGAAGAAGGGACAATAGTAAAATTGTGTGCCACTTTTGCAAGGAACCGGGTCATATCAAACCGGTTTGTCCCAAATAAAAGAAATTACTAGCAATGGCAACCACATCTCAACCACAAAAAGAGGAATATACAAGGGGAGCTCTCTCTCTAAATCAAATTATGGAAGCCCTTCAACCTCTTCTTAAGGGAGCTATTCCCGGTGCCACCGTATCCACTCCTTCCCCTCCAAGTAAAACTTCTTGGCTTTTAGATTTGGGTGCATCATTTCATGTCTCCAAACATTTTTTCTCTTTTCGTATATTCTAAATATTCGTCACCATCTTTTGTCTCAACCGCGGATGACACTTCTCTTGAAATTAAGAGAATTGAAAATTTTGAAACTCAAAACTTCTTTATTCTTAAAATTAGATTTATACCAAAATTGAATTTAAACTTACTTTTCGTCTCTCAACTCTCGGATCTTGGGTGTGACATTCAATTATCATCTAATAAATGTTTAATACAGGATCAACGATCCGGGAGGTTGATGGGGGAAGGCTCTAGGAAGGGAGACTTGTCCTATATGGACTCTCTTCAAATCCCTAAAACCACCTTTTGTAACGTGGCCCAACATAAAGACATAAATGTTTGGCACAAAAGACTTGGCCATCACAACATTACCAAGTTGTCCTATTTGCATTTTGTTAAAAATCTTTGTAAAAGTACTTTCTCTTATAAAGATTGCATTCTTGGAAAAATGAGAAGTATGCCTTTTGAACAAAGATCTATGTTTACCACTAAATTTACCACTACCTCGAGGCAAGGCACGCTTTTTGCGCCTTGAGGCACGTTTTTAACAACACTGTGGCTACCTATAAGGTGCTTCCCATGTTTTCTGTAGACACTCATTTTCATTTCCTAATGTTTCTCTTTATTACCCAAAGGTAATGGCTATCAGTAAGATGCCTCCCATGTTTCAAATTCATTTCCTTTTCTATTTAGTGACACCCAAGCAAAGTCGTCCCCCTATATATGGAAACCTCCACTCTTCATTACCTGAAGTTAATGGTTACCAGTATGGTGCTCTTCTATTTTAGTAATACCCAAGCAAAGTTCTCCTCTTAAATATGAAAACCTTTGGCCTACTTCAAATCGAGCACAAGCTATTATCTTTCTACCAAGACAATATTCCATCAACGGACCACTCTTGTTAATAGAACCTCTAATCAAAATCTTCTTTTCTCATTTGCTTTAAATTTCCCCTTGCTTTTCTTATGCTCTTAAAAGAATCTAATGGTAATTCCCCCTTTCTTTTCCTTCCCTTCTGCATCAATGCATGTGTCACACACACACACACTGTAACGCCCCAAATTTCAAACTTGCGAACCTTTTCAGAAAAACAGGCAAGAGACTAGAAATATCTCTTTCCTTCAGAGTTTGTTTATGAAATCAACGGAAGGCTATTCTTTTGTTAGATCATAAGGCAAGCTGACAACTTTGGGCACGTTAGTTAAAAGAACCAAAACTCACAAGATTCGGATATCCCAAGGAAAATTCGTTACAAACCCAAAACGTCCAAGACGCGAGCTAAGAGCAGGAAGAAGAAGTCTTGAAGTCATCTTGCAATCGCGTCATCGCCCGTAGTGTACCTAATCATCACCTGTAACCATAGAATGGGTTAGTTTCGCAAAAAACTAGTAGGTGCACAAGAGAGACTATAGAAAACTTAACTAAGTAAATTTAATTCAGTAGGTTACGCAGTTTAAAGCATATATGCAGTTAAACAGGTGAATAGTGCAAACACGTAAGTAGTACAAGCGAATAAGTAGTGCGAGCGAGTAAGTAGTGCAAGCGAGTCAGCAGTGCAAACGAGTAAGGCGTGCAAGCGAGTCAGCAGTGCAAGCGCGTAAGCAGTGCAAATGCGTAAGTAGTGCAAACAGTAAGCAGTTCAAAGCAAGTAAGCAGTGCAACTGACAAATGCAGCATACGATTCAATTGATCGTAGGCTGTGAACCACCATGCAACTAGCTTGTTCTCGTTCTCGTTCCTAGAACGAGGTCTCTCCATTGAATCAGTATCAGGACATCGTTTGTCGCTCACACGACTTCTAACAAACGCTTTGTCCTGAACAACCTTAATCTATTCTCATATCTCAAAGTCTTACGCGGCCAACAATCACTGATTATGACTCACTAAGGCGTCATACTTTCCCAGAAAAGTCCACCCTTCCGTAGAAGGTCCAAAACATGATCACTAACTCAAATTGCTAACGATCTGATTCTCACATCTGAGTCATGCATGTAATCATGCTAAAACAGAAAGCGGAAGCTATAAATTTATAACTGACTGTCTCAAACAATCTCAGAAGAGCATCACAACTCACCATAACTTTTTAAGGTAAGCAAAAACACAAGATCCACATCGGATCGCTCGGTCCGAAAAATATACGACCTAACAAAGAATTACCGCCCTAGAGGGTATACCTGGTCTTGGACCATATACTTCCTCACAGGAGTTCACCGTCTTTGCGGCTACCCGTTCGTGGACAGTGTACATCCTCACAGAGATTCTACCGCTCTAGCCGAATTACCCGATCTGGGAAATGTACAACCTCACAAGGAAATTACCGCCCTAAATGGTATACCTGGTCTTGATCATACATACCCTCATAACGAGACCTTTGGGAAATCGGTCTCCAACAAACGCCATATCCAATGAAAATCATTGGATACACGCATCAACACAAATGACCGCTCGCAGGGTCGATAGTCACTATTACAATCAACAAGATCTACGCCGGATCACCTGGTCTGGGAAATGTATAACCTCACAAGGAATTCTGCCATAGATGGTATACCTGGTCTTTGACCATACACTTCCTCACAGGAGTTCACCGTCTTTGCGGCTACCCGTTCGTGGACAGTGTACATCCTCACAGAGATTCTACCACTCTAGCCGGGTACCTGGTCTTGATCATACACGTCCTCGCAGATAATCCTTTGGAGATCAGGTTCTCGACAGACACCTCACTAGGTGATACATGCATAAATAATCGATTGCTCCGAACCATTGACCGCCTTGAGGTCAGTAGCCACAATATGGGCACAAGCATGTATATCAGCAATATGCATTGTATCACTCCACACAGAAGCATATAATCCTACATATCGTATTATTGCCACAAGGAATATTGCAATCCTCAAATAGGACCTCAAAGCATGCGTAAACGACACATGAGAACACGCAGATATGGCAATCCAGTCGATTCTATAGGCGAAGAGTAACTAACTCTATCTAACAACCAAACAAAACAACTGAATAAGACAAGCACTCGTAACAATGTTCGTAAAACATACAATTACCATAATATGGCTCAGTCCATCAACAAGTAATTAAATTAATCGTAAGGCATAAACCATTGCATTGCAAGTCATTCATAAGCTATACACGATAAGCAATCATACGGCAGCAGTTATATCACAATATGTAAGCAGCTTATAAGACAAGCGGCCACATCAATCCTAGTTGCCACCAGTTCGTAGATTACGAGCTGTATACAATCACATCAATCATAAGAGATGCAAGCCAACAAGTGCTACGCCACAATAAGCACCAAACAGTTCGACCAAGGGATAAAGCAAGTCACATGCTAATATGTAGCAACTGGCATAATGCTATTATTATAAGCATTTAACTAGTATGAGAAGCTCCTTATTACTCCGCAAAAAACTGCGTAAGCAGTTTAACCAACTAGAGTAATGCCTTGACAAGCGTGCACAGCTCAACGAGTAGCATAGTGAACTACCGAGCAAGCAAGCGATCGACTAGTGTGAACACACTTTATGTTTCGATATTACTGGCCCGCGGGTACGCGCAGGCAAAACGTAGAAACAACTGAGACTAGTTCGAGCGTTTGTTATTCTATGTATTTTCAATAACCCGAATAGCTAGTTGAGTCCACTCCTAAAGGGTCGGCTTTAGCCGAGAGAGGATTCCCCAAAGGAGGTTGTGCCACGGATGCATCCAACTTCTGCAGAAGTGTTGAGCTAACTAATGTAGCCCCTTTCCACTTAACTCCAATGACTGGGGAGGCCGGATCATTGCCCGTGGGGTGGTTGTTTACAACCTGTCCATTGTAGTTTTGTACCGCTTTGTCCTCTCCCTTGACAGAACAACCAGAAGAGAATGGGTGCGTTAGGGGTTGCTTAACTAACGACCCATCCTATGTTGGGGTCATTAAACCACTCGAGCATCTTGCCTGTGAAGGCGAATGTGAGGTCATTTATGTGATTACAGCATTGTGCATTTAGCACTATCCAAGGTCGCACGACCGTCTCATCCGATCATCGCAGTACTAGACGTGTCGTGCACGACTACAAGTACTCTAGGATGAAGGGGGTATAGCTCCTCAATAGAAGCCTCAACAGGAGTGTTTCACAAAGATGTAAAGTTTATCAACTTTACTTTATCTTTTGAAACAACAGTACCTTGTGCCAACATTATGCATGTGATTATCTCGAATCACATCCGCTATCGGGGTATCTACATGTCTCGCATGACTCGATACTGGCCTCGATAGATGGGATACGGGTTTCTCAACAGAACACCCGCTAAGAAGTTCGCTCGAACCCCCAATTCGGGATCACCCGAGATATGTCAAAAAGGCGAGCAGAACCAGCCAGTCACATCCTTCCAAATGCTACGATTTGGAGCAGTCTTTGATGATTTTGCGCAGCTCCCTAAAATCTCAAGTCGACTCTGCAGGACTGCGCACACGAAGAGCCAGGATCCTTGCGAGGTATCCCTCTCCTTAGACGAAGGTGTATCGCCAGCTCCCGATTGAACTCTTGTCGCAAGAGGGAGAGTGGTAAATGCCCCTTGCATCCTCCACGAGGATGCCTGTAAGGCATAAGCAAAGAGCAAGAACCTTCCTGTCCTCTGCAATAGCAAGGCAGAAACAACACATGCAAAAGCAAGAGTCTGGCGCAAAGCGCGACGACAAAGTAAAGACTGTAAGCAGGAGTGCAACGCAAAACCTTTGGCGATGCGCGACGGCAAAGTAAAGGACAAGGATCGCGAAACCGCATCCTTGAGTTAAATGCGTACTCGTATAAATATATATATTTCTATATATATATTTATTTAATGGTCCCTTTTTAGTTAATTGAACTTAATTCAATTGTCTTCCGTGCAACATTCCCCAACCTTTGAGAGTTGCAAGCTTGTTTGCGTCTGTGAGTGTAAGCGGTGGACGGCTGGGGTCGCAGAGCGCGAGCAAAGTCCATCGCACGAGCTGCAAAAGTAACAATCTTAGCAAGCTAATACCAAAATAGAAGGTCAGGGGCACTGTCGTCATCCTGACGTAAGGGAAGCAGAGGTAGGGGCATCGTGCCCCTGCGCACCTGCTATAAGCACAAGAAGCAGGGGCAGGGGCAGGGGCAGGGGCTGCGAGCCCCTGCTGACCTGCTGTCAGGGGACTCCGAGGAGGCAGGGGGTTGTACCCCTGCCCTCATAAAGCGAGGGCAGGCAAGGTTGCACCCCTGCCTGACAAAGTAGAAGAGAGGCAGGGTCAAAGCCCCGCCTGTCAACAACGAACAGAGGCAGGGGGCTTCGCCCCTGCCTAACAAACATACTAAGAGGGAGGCAAGGGGCCTTTCCCCTGCCTGTCGAAATACAAATAGGCAGGGGGCGAAGCCCCCGCCTGATGCCAGGGAAAAGCGAGGCGAGGGAGCTCGCCCCCGCCTGCCGAAAAACAGCGAAGGCAGAGGATCTCCCCTGCCTAATGAGAGAAGAGGCACAGGGAGGGCTCGGCCCCCTCCCCTGCCGTAACAGGGAGTAGGGAGGGGGCTCGGCCCCTCCCTTGTTGTAACAACGAGCTGGGAGGGGGCTCAACCCCCTCCCCTGTCAAAACAAAGAGCATGGAGGGGGCTCAACCCCTCCCCTACCGTAACACAAAGCAGAGAGGGGGCTCAGCCCCTCCCCTGCCGAACAAAAGGAACAGAGAGGAAGGGGGCGAGCCCCTCCTCTGCCGTAACAAGAATCAGGGAGGGGCTCGACCCCCCCTCCCCTGTCAACACCAAGAGCAGAGAGGGGGCTCAGCCCCTCCCCTGTCATAACACGAAGCAAGGAGGCGGCTCAGCCCCTCCCCTGCCATGATAGGGAGCAAGGAGGGGCTCAACCCCTCCCCTGCCATAAGGGGATGCAGGGAGCAGGGAGGAGGGGCTCGACCCCTCCCCTCCCAAAAGTGGCACAGGGAGGGGGACTCGGCCCCTCCCTTACAAAACAAGTCGCTGGGAGGGGCTCGGCCCCTCCCTCGCTGAAAAGAGTCGCAGGGAGGGGGCTTTGCCCCTCCCTGGTGATTTAGGGCAGCAGGGAGGCGGCTCAACCGCCTCCCTGCGCAACGGAAAGTTGAGGGAGAAAGAGAGGGGATCGAGAGAGACGACAAAGCAAAGAGAGAGAGAGAGACGAAAAGAGGAGAAGAAGAAGAACGTACCTGGGGAGGCTGCCGGAGAGAAGCCCTCCGGAGTACGCGTGTCGCCGATGGCCGCGGGTCGGCGACAGTGGACGAGCGAGAGAGAGAGTCGGGAAGAGACGAGAGGGCGAGAGGCGGTGGTCCGGGTCAGGTCCGGATCCGACCCGAATCAAAACAATTTGTTTAACACACGCACACACGCGCAACGGGCGCAGCGCGCGCACGCCCGCACACACACCCCCGCGCGCGCGCACACACACACACACACACAAAGAAAGGATATCTTCCTCATAACCTATGTATGATGCATCGGGGTTGGAATCCAAGTAGGTTCAGGTCTAACCTAACTCATACCCGACAATACCAAAAACATTTTTTTAAAAGGTCAAAAATCATCCAAGTCAATGACCTCCTACCCTTTCTTCCCAACTAGGGGTGCACGCAAACCGGGTTCAATTCAAGCTTGAGCTACATGAGCTCGACTTGGCCCAACTACTAGGTGCTTAAGTAAGGTTCGAGCTTGATGAGCCCCTACTCTAATCCACCTCGTGTATGCTATTGAGCTTGGCTCTCGTGCACATCTCAAACCCTAGTCGAGCAGAGACAAGGTTGCAATCTGCAGCATGGGAGACAGGGCAGGTGTAAAACACCCACAGAGCTTTATTCTTCTTCCGATCAAGTGAGTACAGGGAACATAGGAGTAGAAGGGGGCTGAAATCACCATCTTCCATTGATGGGCTGCTAAGATGCTTGCCACCAACATGTTGTTGTTGCCTACATAGAGCCCAAGAGAGAGGGAAGGGGGAGAGCTCGAGAGGGCACGTAAGGGAGAGAGTCAAAGAAGTGATGGTGTTGTGTAGGGAGCCAGAAAGAGGAATGAGATGATTCAAAGTTTCAAACTTTAATCCCTTACATTTTTCTTTATATATTTGTTTATATAAAAGAGATACAAACCATCGAATTGATTTAAGATCAATGGTTTAGCTTTAATAAACATCATACACTATAGTATATATTTATTAATAAACGGAGCTTCATTGAGCCTAAACCAGCTTAACAAGCTCTTCAGACTGATCAAGCTCCGCTCAAGCCTTAAGCTAGGCTCATTTAAGTTTACAAATGAGCCGAGCTAGCTCGGTCTATTGTGCTGGCCTACTCTAAGACCCCCTCTTCCTCTAGGTAGAGAGAGAGAGAGAGCAGGTCAGGGTGGGAAGGTACTACATCATCTTAAAACTTTTTCTTTATTGTTCTTCTTCTTCCACCTGTTTCACCATTTTCCATCCCTCCCTCTCTTTTCTTTCTCGAAATATCAACCCGCCCCTTATTTTTACCCAAATATCCTGCCTCACATTTTTTTCCAAATATCACTTTATTCATAATTCAAGCTTGATCCAAACCCACAAACTAGTCACCATATATATATATATATATATATATATATATATATATATATATATATATATATATATACACACACACACACACCAATACATGTATATGTATATGCATATGTATGTATGTATAGTCATACCCTTTTTAAAGATCCCAGTGTTGTACTTGTACCTAGGGATGCACAACAAACCAAGCTGGCTCGGGCTTGTCCGTGTTGTAAATGACCTGAGCTTGAACCTTCGTCTGAAGCTTTAACGAGCTAATGAGCCGAGCTTGAACGACCTGTTGAGCTCGATAAGGCTCGACTCGTTTGGTAGAGGGTATTTTGGACCCGACCCGACCCACCCCGTCCCTTTACTTCATCTCGAGAATTCTCGAGAGTCGAGCATGTCCCTTTACCTCTTCTCGAGGATTCTTGAGAGTCTAGCCTAACCCTTTACCTCTTCATGAGGATTCTTGAGAGTCAAGCCTCGTCCCGCTCTGGCGTTCCCATCCCCATTCCTCTCTCTCTTCTCTCGCTCCCATCCCTCTTCCTCTCTCTTTCTCTTCTCTCACGGAGATTGTTCAAGGGATGGGTAACTTGACCAAACTGAAAAATCTTGTGATATTTATGGTCAGAAGGGAACATGGGAGTCACCTTTGCGCCTCCATTGCAAATATGAAGGACCGGATTACACTTCGTGTAGGTGGTGTTGGTGAGGAAGAGCAGAGCGTCTCCAACTGGAATATCTGTTGCAGCCACCAAGACGTCTTGGAGATATCCAAATATTTGCATGTATGAATGAGTGGTCACGTTGGATCAGCTCCCTCAGCAACCTCGCTAGGTTGGAACTGACCTTTTCCAGATTAAGCCAAGATCCAATTTCTTCCCTCCAATTGCTGCCAAATTTGGCAAAACTTAACCTCTATGAGGCTTACGTTGGGAAAGAATTACGGTGGGCCAGAAGGGGGTTTTCCCAAGCTAAGAGGGCTCTTTCCTCTAAGACTTGAAAGATTAGAAAGTGTGTGGGTGGAGGAGACTGCGATGCCCAACCTTCAAAAGCTATACATCGAAGAGTGCAAGGAGATGAAGAGGGTGCCTCGTGGGATTCAACACATCAGCACCATCGAAAAGCTTCCCCCACGACGCCTCCTTCCTCCGTGCCAGAGACGGGCTCTTCCTACCAGAAAATTCCTCCCTCTTGCCGAAGAATGGCCTGCTCTGACTCAGCTGCAACACTTTTGGCCAGCTCGATCCGTTGTGTTCAGAATTGTGAAACACTGAGTGACCCGCGCTTGGCTTGGGCTCGGCCCAGTTAAGGCTCGGCTCGGTCCATTGCACTCAGGACAAGCTTAACGAACTGAGCCGAGCCTGAACACCAGCAGTTCAGGCTTGGGCCGAGCATGTACACCAATTTACCTCGGCAAGCCGAGCTTGAACATACCGATCAGCTCGTGTGCATCCCTACTTGTACCTATGTGACAGCTCAAAACCCACATACATGATGTTGCATATAATATTTCATTTAAGATATAAAAGGCATTGCATTTTGTGACTGAAGCCTTTAGGAGAGAGAATGTTCTTGATTTTTTGTTTAAAACATCATCGTACTCTTTGAAATTAGAGATGGTAAATTTGCATGAGTCTGGAATAAATTGATTGTTGCTTAAAAAAATTAAGTACAAACCTCGGAAGATGAGATACACAAGTACTCCATATCATGAAATGATAAAACTATGCAAAACTAAAATTTGGTTGGTCTAGAGTAAATCATGGAAAACAAATGGCAATCCAATGAACCCCAAAACAAAAATGAAGGATCAAGAATGAAAACAAAATTAAATAGAACGAAAAGAAAACACAAGAAATCAACCAGAAGCATCATCCAATGCAAGTGACACCTGCACATATGAAGATCTCTCTGGAAAATTAAGTTTTATAAGTTTACAAAGGAGAAATTCGAAAAGAGATTTTTTAAGAGTATAGGCAAGAACATCTGAAAATCACAACTTTATCAACCCTACCCACACAAGCATCGAGAGCTCTAGAACTTTTTACATCTAGCACTCTACTCTCCAAGACATTGTTATACCACACTATTGAAGAAACTTCGACAATGGGATAGAAGCAAGAATTCGGTTTAATATTTTCTATTTGTTCTAGCTTTTTGTGTTTCAAAGAAATGTAGTATTTTCCACTTTAAACCTAATAGTTCATTAAAAATACTTTCCAGAAAACAAGAGAATGGTTCGATTTTCAACCACATAATGGCCCTCTTATTCAGATATGCATGATAAGGATTTTATATCGTTTGAGAACAACATAGCACATGGGGATAAAAAAAATAACTCTTCGCTTTAAGGACCTAGAGGAACAGATACTAGATGGAAGAGTGTCCGTCATACAAACAATCCAGCAAAATGCATTCCCTTCATTTAACTATCTTCTGAAGCCAAACCACCCAATGTCTAACCAACAAGGTTTATGAACATAATTACATATTGATCACTTCCTAAATGAAGAAAATAGACATTGCATGGCAAAATTGAATGCAATATGACCATCCTAAAGTAATGAATTTGGACCAAAAGCAAGCACCACATCCTACCATTTGTATCTTGAAATATTGACCAAAATTGTGTTTCCCCCATGGTCACAAATCTCGTTGAGATTTTGAAATTCTCGCAAAAAAAAGCAAAAAAAAAACAGAATTTAGTGTTTTAAACACTACTTTTAAAAATTCACCTATAATGAAAATCTCATGTTTTTCATGAGTTTTTCAATATAACACGAATTAAACGGCTGAACTAAAGTTTGTTTTTGTAAAGGCCCAAAATATTCATCTCAAGGGCCTTAAAGCATTGAGCCTATTCACGGATGTAAAAGAGGCACAAAGGACACTTTTTATAGGTGGATAGAGGAACACCTTCGATATGGGTTTATTTCACACAATCCATTTTTCACAATTTCACATTCCAATATCTAAAATCCAAATCCTTCATTATCTTTATTCTAAACTGAAAATAAAAACCTTAAAAGGGAGCTTACCTAACTCCTTACTAATGAGCCCTCTTGTGCAACTCGTGAAGGGTTTGCATAGTCATCCCTCTCAAGGATGTAAGTAGTGTATTGTTACCCGTATCGGTCGAGCCAATAGTAACACCATATCGTATCATAAATTTTTAATAAAAAAATCAAAAATCCAAAAAAAAACAAGAAAAATCAAGAAAAAACTAGTAAAAATTCTAAAAAAAATCATATCACATCAAACAATGATGATTTGCACAAAATAAAACCATAAAATCACATATGAAGCATTTATGTCTCTATGAGCTGCATAAGACATCATCATGCATCAACTATCGCACAAGAACAATACAAAATATTAAATATCTTGCAATTAAGAACATGCCACAAGGCTTATACTTTCATACTACATAAACAAAAATATTATGACAATATTTGCACTCGATTTTCAATCGGTTTTCACTCATTACTTGAGTGCTCCATTGCTATGTCGGATCATCAGATGTCATCTTTATTGGAGGAGTGTCGAGCCTGATTTCTACCTTTATATAAATCTTTAATTGTCGCGGATTGGCAAAAAAATTTTAGAGTGGCTTTGTAATTTTATTCATAATAAAGATTACTTTACCTTAACCCATTTTCTTGAGTAAAAAAATGGTGGAAATGCATTTTTTTAATCTTAACCCACTTCTTTGGGTGAAAAAAACAGAGAAAATGTGCTTCTAACAGCCTCTAGAAAAATGAAAAAGTTGGCCCTCAAAAGGTTAAAAAAACCTAAAATGAAAAAAAAAATTAGCCTTTTTAAAGTGCGTTGAAGGTGTATCGTACGATACGCCCTGTATCGTATGATACAACACGATACAGGGGTGTATCTTATGATACACCCGATACGGGTATGATACACACTCGTATCGCGATATGAGTGTATATCGTATCATAAACCCGTAAACCCCAAACGTAACAATACGTATCATACTGCATCGTACAATACGGCACGATACAGACAACCTTGGGAAGGAGTAGGGAAAAGTGCAGTTTAGTTGTCAAAAGTGTGGCCTAGGTGGGCTAAGAGCAAGGCCATCGTCTAGGCTTATGGGTCTAGGAGGTAGGATTTTTTTTCATCTAGGCAATGTAGGCAGTGCCTATGTTTCCCTGCCTAGACCGCAAGGACATGGTTGTCATTTTTTTACTTTTTTGTCTCCTTCCTTCATTTCTTCTTTTTCTTTTTTCTTTTTTCTTTTTTCTTCCGCTCCAAAAGCCTTCTTTTTTGTTCTCCCATTTTCTTCTTCTTTACCTTCTTATTTTTTTTCTTTTTTTCTTCTTCTTCCTCCTTTCACCCCTCCGCCTTCTCTTTTTCTTTCATTTTCCCTTTTCTTTTTCCCTCATTTTTTTCTTTTTTCTTCTTCTTCCTCCTCTCGCTCCTCCACTCTGATTTTTTTCTTCTTTTTTATTTTTGTTGCTTACACACATAGATAAAATCTATTTTTTCAATTATATATAAATATGAGAACATGGCTCATCTTGTCCCATTTTTTTACGTCACTATTAAGTAAGACCCTCCAAAAATCAATTTTTTAGGTGTTTTATGCTCAATTTCAACAATTAGATGTGTTTATCAATACTTATTTATTGAGAAACAAACTTTGTTTTAAATTGATTTGATGTAAAAATGTGAACATTTTATCACAAAATTTTAGTACGATATCAACCGATGATTTTTTTACGTTTTTAAAATACACATTTAAGCATAAAGATGTTTAATCAATTACATGTTCTATATTCAACAACAATCATAAACACATCTAATGATTCAGATTGAGTATAAAACATCTAAAAACTATGATTTTTGGAGAGTCCTAACAGTGACCTAGCGAAAAAGGGGCGGGATAATTTGATATATATATATATATAGATAGATAGATAGAGAGAGAGAGAGAGAGAGTAATTCGATGGTGTGCCCTAAGTTTTGGTGTATGTTCAATATTATGCAATTTCATGAATTGTGACATGTTACACTAAATTACACACTTCATCCATAGTTACAATCATATGTTTGTTACTAAATTTAACTATTTATTGTAATATTTTTCTTTTCCCTGATGTTTTATTTTTTTGGTCCCGCCTACTCCATTGAGGAGTCTTCTGCCTAGGCACCGCTTTTGACAACTAAGAGGTGCAGAGTGCAGAACCCTCACTATTCACGCCAGGCAAGTCTCTCTCTCTCTATCTCTCTCTATGTGTGTGTGTATTGATTTGGGATGTGGGTGTTGGGAGGAGCCACGGCTCCTCCTGTTTCTCAAAGAGTAGAGCTAATGGATTGGGTTTCTTCCGGCTCCCCTAGCTCTCAAAATTAAGAGGGGAAGGGTCACCGTCTCGTGAATAACCCCTCATCCTTGTTCAAAAAAAAGGAGAAAGAGATGGGTTGTGCCCATGAGGACCGGCTCACCACTGATGAACCTTCCCTTTTTTATCCAAATGAAAGGGGATGGTGAGTCAGTGATCCCTTTCATTTGTCCTGTATCTGGAAAAAAACAGGAGAAAGAGAATTGAGATGGGGTGCATCAGGAATTACTGTTCAGCTGTATATTGTGTAAGAACTTTTGTGCCATCCTTATTGATCTTAGTCTAAGCATTTGTATTTAAATCATCATTGCCAACTATGTTATGATTTATTGCTAATGAGTCTTAATTAAGAATAAGAAAATAGACTCCAAAATTTCTTTTACAGTTAATATTTTCAGTTTATAGAAGGGAAGATTACAGGAAGTTGCCGCGTGAGAAATACCCTTTGTGGAAGTTTGCATCTGAAATTGAAGAGAAAAATACAAATTCGGATGAAATGAATACAGAAAAAGATGTTAAAGAGCAATGTAATTTTTGTGGTGACCAATTTTCAGGAAAAATCACTCGCATCAAGTATCACTCGTCTGGAATTACAAAAAAAGATGTTCATCCATGATCTAAAGTTGAACCATATGAAAGGGAAATGGCAAACACAACAAAATTATGTCTTTTATGGGATCCTCAAGTGGATGTGGAAGTGCATCAACTTTTGTAGGCACTTGAATCATGCTTCATTGTCGGGTTTGGGGTGCATAGTACAACAAACTGTGACTGCCATGTTGAAGAAACAAGAGAAAGAGTCTTGATTTCATGCTTTTTGATGAACTAGTTATGAATAATTTGCCAATTAATATTATGAGATCCAAAGAATTCTGTGATCTTGTAGCCATATCTAATAGTGGCCCTGGATATATTCCTCCAAGCAGTGAGACTGAGAACAAAATTGCTAGAAACAGTGAAAAAGAAAGTAAATAAATATATTTTAGATGTCGAATCATCATGGTCTATGACAGGTTGCACACTTATGTCTGATATATGGACAGATACTAAGAAAAGGTCATATATAAATGTCTTAGCAAGTTCAGTTAAGGGGCACTATATTTTTTAAAGCAGTGTGTTTCTGGTATTCCAGGAGTTGAAAAAACTGGAGAATTCATTGCTAATTTCTTATCTTCTGTTATTGATGAAATTGGACCTGAAAATGCCGATCAACTCATAACTGACAATGGGTCCAATAATGTATTAGCAGGGGCAATAGTTGAACTTAGATACCCTGGTTTGTTTAAAACTGCATGTGCTGCTAATTGCAATGATCTTATCTTAGAAGATATTGATAAATTGAGTCGTGTTGCATTGGTAATGAATACTGCAAGAGTACAAAATTTGTGTACACAAAGCAAGCAGCTTTGCAAGTAATGAGAGCTCACACAAAAGGGAAGGAATTCTCAAGACCAGGGGGCACTAGGTTTGCATCTCATTTGATTTGCCTACATTCTGTATTGAGACTTGAAAAAGAGTTGAGGTACATGGTTGCATCGCCTGAGCAGAGAAATTTGGAAGTTGTAAATAAAGAGAATGGAAAAGAAGTAACTTGACTAATCCAATATGATGAGTTTTAGAAAAATGGAAATGAGGTTATGCCTTCCATAGAGCCATTAGTGAAGATTCTGAAATTGGTAGATGGAGAAGGCACAACAACAGGCTATTTCTGTGATGCCATAAATCAAGCAAAAGAAACAATTAGATCTTTTCGGCAAAGGCATGGGGAAAAGTATATACCATATTGGAAAATCATTGATAATAGATGGGCAAAAAATCTCCGTAGCCCTCTATATGTGGTGGCATCATACTTGAATACTCTACTCTTTTATGATAAAATGGTGGCGTTAGATAGAGATGTTGTCTCGTCTTGATTCTGTGGTGAAAAAGTTGATTCCGGGTAAAGATGAGGCTAAGCAATTAGCATCAGAGTTAATGAAGTATCATTCAACTATTCAAGGGATCCAGAGTTGCTTGAACCAGATGGGCTGAGCATGAATCTTCATCAAGAAGCACATTAAAACTTATATTATAACATAATATTTGTTCACCATAATTGATTTTAGCTGACATAAACCAGAATAAAAAAAGTGAATACTCTATCTCTTTAAGCAAAGGGTATTTTTTTAATTAATTCAGTTATAATATAGGAAAATCGTCCAAAAGACTGACCATCATTTATAGATCTGTCTCAGAAACTTCATTTTCTTGGTATGATCTGCTAATTTTCAACCAACAAAAAACAGAAATGGCTGCAAGTAGCATAAGATAATTGGATTGCTAATCACATATTTCATACTACCCACATAAATGAGTTAGGAAAAAGTTCATGCACACAAAGAACAATGGTTCTCAAAATGGATTATAACTGGAAAATGCATTTTTCTTTGAATATTGATATGCCATTAGAACTTACCTGCTGTGTCCTATCGCCATGAATTGTTGTTGCTGGAAATCCATTCATGCACAGCCAGTGTTCCAATGAATCAGCCCCCTTTTTCGTCTCCACAAAAACTAAAGTGAGCGCTTGCTGCAGTTTGCATAGAAAAAGCTAGAATTAGTAACTACACTGGCTTCTGATACTGCTTCAGAAATAGGATTTCAATTACATGACCAGAGTGGCAGCAACATAAAATGTCATAACATACAGAAAAAATTGTGTAGGTTATTACTCTTGCCATATTACAAACAAACTGGACATGACTCATGAGTCCGGGATATGAGAAACCCGTCCATACCTTGCCATGGGTTCCATTTGCTCTTTGGGCATGAAGGAGGTCCATTAGGTGGCTCCTTTTGTCAGACTCGTGAACAAATTCCACTCTTTGAACAATCAAATCAGTGCTTGAACCAACCCTTCCCACAGCTAGGAATATGTAGCTTGAAAGGAAATCAGAAGCCAATCTCTGAATGCACAACCACATAGAGAAGCCTGTAAGAGCTTCTAACTCAAGGAAACACACGAGACGGGAAATAATAAATGTCGAGGAAACGCACATCAAATATAATATATTTAGTAAACCTTTGGACAAAATAAAATGCAGAACAACAATAAATGAGAAGATGATATAGTTGCAAAAAATAGGGGGCGGGATTGGGGATAAACATAATAGTACCTGTATCTCCTTAGGAAATGTGGCACTGAATAGCATTGTTTGTCTGATACCACGTTGTGGCATATCCATTTGCTCAACTATTTTCCTAATTTGAGGCTCGAAGCCCATATCCAGCATCCGGTCGGCCTCATCAAGAGCTAAGTACCTCACCATTTGTAAGGAGACTCTTGCCCTCTCCAGCAAATCTACCAAACGGCCTGGGGTTGCAACAAGAATATCGACACCCTTCTCCAGATCCCTTAGCTGAAAAGAGAGGACATCATGATAAGATAAGTATGAAATCTTACTATGAGTTTTCAAAGTGAGCAAGCTAAAATCCAGAAGCTAAACAGGAACATTACTTGCACAGGATCAGGAGATAAGAAACTACATAACAAAAATAAATTGTGTTCATGTATAATAAAAATATCAACATGTGATAACTAACAGACACGACTAGCCACAAAAAAAATTTCATCCTAAGGATTGCCATCTAAAGAAATGTTTCAGAAAAAGTCCAGTTAAAATATGATTTCCGTGCAGACAAATGAAGAGTACACTTCTTGGTAGATGTATGTGTGGAAAGACTCTGTCCTTTTCTGTTTGCTAGGGAGCCGTGGCCAGGGGATGACCTAAGCAGTTAAGCTGGCTTGGATGTAATTTGCTAATGCTTTTATGCCCTTATCTTTAAAGTCCTTATATGTAGCCCATAACTGATTTTCACTGCAGTTCTTACCTTTCTCTTTTGGCTTTTTTTTCTTTTTCTCATGTCATGCGCTCCTACATTTCAGGTAACCTCAGGCACCCTTCTTTACGTAAGCATCCAAACTTTTATTCAAATTTAAGTAGAACATTTCTCAATTTGGAAATGCATGCTATTCAGCTTATTATTATACAACATAATTGTGAGCAAACTATAAAAAGACCTAATAGAACTAAGCATTTTATGTATTTGAATTTAAGGTTTTTACATATCCATCCCTAACATATGATTAATTGACAAATGCATCCCTACCTTATGGTCAATACCTATCATCCCTGCCTTTTGGCACGTTAGGACATGTTTGTTGTTCTGTTAACTGAGAGTTAAGTTAACCATGAGCAATGAGTGACCATGGTTAAATGGCTGTGAAAAGTTCAAAATGTCCTTGTGTCTTAAGTTGACCCTGCTCACCCTTTATGAATTCCCCTTCTTCATGCAGCAAAGTCCGGCAAGCTCATCCTCTTCTCTGACACACCTTCCAACGAGCGCCTCCTCTCTGAGGGATCTGTCAGCTGCTCCTCTCTGGTGGTAATTTTTTATGGCAGTTCTCTCTCTCTCTCTCTCTCTCTCTCTCTCTCTCTCTCTCTCTCTCTCTCTCTCTCTCTCTCTCTCTCTCTCTCTCTCTCTCTCTCTCTCTCTCTTGGTTGTGCATTTGGTAATTAGATCTGTCATACCAAGAGTCAATAGGTGGGAGGAGAGATAAAACGCTGCCCTTAAATAGTTGCCAACAAAACTCAGAAGAAGAGGAAGAGGCGAATCATTGATAGAGGGATCCATCTATTGAAGGCGAGGGTCACAACCACAAGCCATTAAGAAGATGGTAAGGACAATTAGTATCTTAATGGCATTCATATCCTAACCTTGTCAAGTAAGAAACCTTGCAGTTTCTAAATTTGTTAGAATTAGAATGGAGTATGGGCATGGACTCGATTCAATCAACCTTTAAATGTTGTTCCTCTAGCTACTCTTGTCAAGAAGAAAATAATCCGTATGAGTGGAGGTGTAATAACATATTCGTTAGTAGATGTTTTGGGGCCTGGGATCCATATTTTGGATCCAAGACCCCGAAAGCATCATTAAGAATAGGGGCATTATGACCCTTATACAAGAGTTTTTGGGGATCCACGATTGGATCCCTGCGGATCCAATCCGAGAACCCATACTGAGTGGGAGGTGCGGGTCCAAAACCGCGACCGGGTTTGGATCCCGAGTCGCCGACCCAGACCCGACCCGCTTGTTAAATCAATAAAGGAGAATTTTTATTAAGGCAACCCAATAAGGGTTGCTCAATTTTTTTTAGCATGTGTTAGGGTTCAGAGAGAACCCTAACCATGATCGCAAGGAAGAGAGAGGGGGGGCAGCCGCCGACGAAAGGGTAACGGCCTCCGCTATTTTCGAAAGGCACCCTCCTTCTTCATGAAAAGGCCGGTAACTTCTCCCCCATCTCATTCGCCTCTTTTCCCCCTTTTTCCTCGTTGTTTTCCCAAATTTTCCTCTTGTCTCTCATCTCTTTCGCCCCCTCTCGATTGGTGTCACGGCAGTGGAAGCCATAGGGTAGACCGATCCTCGCCTCTCATTCGTAACCTCCCGATCGTGCCTTCACGACGGTAGGAGCAGCTAGAGCAAACAGACCGCCTTCTCACGGTAGCAGCCCCGAATGTCGAAAGAGGTACGATGCTTCTCTTGAAACTGTGTGAGGAATCAAATATGGATTCGATTCCGTATATTGATTTGCAATGGGAATCTATGGCACACCCTTAGAGGGATGTTTCCCTTCAAGAACCTTGGGGGAAGGGCGGACCGTGGATGGTTCCCCATGGCCCGATTTACTTCCCTTCTTGCTCGCTTATTTTCCTTTCATTTGGTTGAAAAGGGAATTACTGTGTATGTAAATGAATTTACAAAAAGGAAAACTGACTGTCTTTCTTGTTGAAATCATGGTTGCTATTTAAATTAAATTTCGTTTTGGGGTATCGTATTCTTGGAATTGTATTCTTGACTTGGAATCGTGTTTCTGGATTTGATTCACGTCAAAGACGTCAATCTGTAGTGGTTTTCTTTGTTGAAGGGGGGGTTCACATTGATTCTGGTTTCATCGAATGGGGGGTGTGAACGTGTACCTAAGTTGGACTATTATGACTCAGTCCAAACTGATTTCTGTTTAGGATTTAAGCTGGGACTCCCTGTCAGGTGGGGCTGCATGTTTCTTTTTGTTCTTGGGCTGAGATCACGTTGGGTTGATACATGATAATCTGTGTCTCTCCTGAGTGAAGCTTGATTCGGGTGGATCGGCAATTCTGGTCATAAGCAAGATTGTTTTTACGCATCCAGAAGGATCACCATGATTGTGATTAGACTTGTGAAAGCGCTGTCAGACTCAACCGACATGGATCGGCTGGGTATGGAGTGGGGTGGAGTAAGAATATATATATATATATATATATATATATATATATATATATATATATGTATATTTCTTTCCACTTGTACAAGGTATATATGCTGATTCAAAATTTTGTCACAGGTTCTCTTAACTTATATATATGTAACATTTTCTTCTGTGTAGGCATGTAATTATGTTCATAATGGTTGATCCTTTGTTAATCATGTTCATCATGATAGGTTGATAGTGAGGTTCATGCATGAAAGTTATCAGTATTACATACATAATGGGGTTTGATAGACAGATTTATCATGCGCTTTGTGTATAAGCACCATGTAAATGTTTCTTGAAACCCTGAGCTTTGGATAATGATCTGATCATGTTAATTGATCCTTGTGTGCATTAAGATAATTGTGCAAACAAATTTTTTATGAAAAATCATGCGGTTTCAGCATAGTTGGTTGATCTGTTGGAGGGTCAAATCCAGCTGACCCAGTCGGCTGGACTGGTTGACAGGCTCAGTCGGCTGGATTGAATTGACTAGTTAGTTTGTAGGTTGTTGGGTCCGGGATTGATAAGCCCGACCCACTTCCCTGGGAAATGCAGAAACTTACACTTTTGACAGGTGGAGATGCAAAATGTTATCTTGGTATTGCATCGTCCTGATTATGTAATCATTAATGTGATCAGGGATCGATTATTGATATTTTTGTGAGCATGTATGCTTGATGAGAATGCATAATGTATGTGCACACTCACACACTCAAAAGAGGTATGCATTGGTGAATGCACGTATGTGATGTAGGTAACTACATCACTTAAACCACACAAGTTAGTATGGCACACTACTACACTGTTCTAGTTGTCCTAACGGGCTGGAGTTCCGTAAGGGTTCCCGCAAGGGAGGATGCGGGTTTTCACTTTACTTTTGCATATAGTGTTGCAAAATTAAAGAATTAAGGTAAATTAAAAACATAATAAAGAACAGTGTAATATATGTTCTGGGATCATCCATCTGGAGAATGGAGATCGTAGAGAACTGGTCTTGGAGAGACTGTGCGAATACAAAAACTCTGTGTGCTGCAAATTTGTCCCCTGAACCCGATATTGAGGTTCCTTCTCCTGACCACGGTTTTAGGGAGAATCCGTAACTTTACCTGGGGGTGGTGTGTATGACACAACTGTTGTTTTTTGTACCAAGAAAATGGCACATGTGGGCGTAGGGTGTCTCTTGTGGCCCCGACATTAGATGTGGAGGTCTAATGTTCCGAAGGTGATTTAGTCGAGGGCTAAGTAAGGAACATAGTAACAAAATACAAATTGTGTGCTAAGCTACCCTGAAAACCTAAATTAACCTCGGAGCTTGTATCAGTTTGCTTTATTCGCGGGCAATGGTAATTAAAAAGAGGAACATAAAGTTGTATGCATTTAAAAAGGCATGCATATGGAAAGAAAAAAGAGAACTTAAAGGTAAGATAATAAAAGAATTCATGCATTTTCTTGTTATGCACTAGATCATGTATATTTGAATTGCTCTCTAAATCATGATATGATGATGGGTGTATGTAATTTACTTTCTAAAAGCATGCTGAAAGATTTGGTTACTTAATGTTTGCTATATGCTACTGCTTTATTGTTCCCTATATGAAACTCGTCGTATGTATGATTTCTTAGATACCGCAAATTGTTATATCTGCACTCACTCAAATTATTATATGGGATTTTATCCATGTTCTTTGTCTCACCTGGTTTCTTTAAAAATAGTTATGCTCAGAATTTTGGTTGACACCCTACTTTGTTGGTCTTGGAGAGACTGTGAGGATACAAAAACTCCGTGTGCTGCAAATTTGGCCCCTGAAACCGATATTGAGGTTCAATCTCCTGACCACGGTTTTAGGGAGAATCCGTCACTTTACCTGGGGGTGGTGTGTATGACACAACTGTTGTTTTTGGTACCAAGAAAGTGGCACATGTGGGCGTAGGGTGTCTCTTGTGGCCCCGGCATTAGATGTAGAGGTCTAATGTTCCGAAGGTGATTTAGTCGAGAGCTAAGTAAGAAACATAGTAACAAAATACAAATTGTGTGCTAAGCTACCCGATGAACCTAACTTAACCTCGGAGCTTGTATCCGTTTGGTTTATCCGCGGGCAATGGTAATTAAAAAGAAAAACCTAAAGTTGTATGCATTTAATAAGGCATTAAAAGAGAACTTAAAGATAAGATAATAAAAGAATTCATGCATCGAAAAGAAATCATGCATTTTCCTGTTACGCACTAGATCATGTATATTTGAATTGCTCTCTAAATCATGATATGATTTGGTTACTTAATGCTTGCTATATGATACTGCTTTACTGTTCCCTACTGGTGAGTATATGAAACCCGTCGTATGTATAATTTCTTAGATACCGCAAACTGTTATATCTGCACTCACTCGAATTATTATACGAGATTTTATCCATGTTTTTTGTCTCACCTGGTTTCTTTAAAAGTAGTTGTGCTCAGAATTTCGGTTCTGACACCCTACTTTGTTGGTTTTTCAAAGGAAATGGTGAGAAGTGAGGTTGGACTGGCTACTGGGAATGGATAAGAGTCACACTTGGGTCTTTGACAGTTTCACGAATGGACAGAGTGGCTCTTTCGTTTTGTCTTTCAGTTCTATTTTTGCTTTTCATGCCCTTTTTGTTTTAGTCAGTCTTTGGCTACTTCCTATTGAATACACATTGTCGCTGAAGTTGATTCTTAATTCTTATATAAAGAATTTGATTTGGTTCTTATGGATGATGATTGTAAGTTCGTTTGTGGTGTTTGGGCTATCCAGTTGGAATTGAAACTGTGAGGACCCCGGGTCTCTGGGAAGCTTTCTGTACTGTTTAAAAAAAATCCGCAATTTCAAAGGGTATGAGTTGGGATCGTTACAGGAGGCATTAAGAGCATAGTCACAGGTATCGCCAATATTTATTAATGCGGTACAATGGCAAAATGATATTAAAGGTAAAATATCATGATATTTTCAAAATATTGGGAATTTATATATATCGCAATATTATCGTGATAGCAGCACGTCAATGGCGTTTTTTAAAAACACTTGGTGTAAGGGTATTTTAGGATTTTTTTAAAAAGGGGATGTGTATGTCTTTCCTAAGTTTCCTAATAGACTAGTTTGGGTATAAAGTTTATACCTTTTTTTACTTTTGTGAGGGTTACGTACCTGTCACCTTTTAAAAAAAAGAGAGAAAGAAATAAAGAGAAGCTGCTTCGTCTCCTTGAGTTCCAGCCTGCTTCGTCTCCTCGAGTTCCAGCCTCCTCAAGTTCTAGTCAACCTGAACAGGTTAAGAAAGAAAGAAAGAAGAGAAAGAGGCTCTAGATAAGAGTTTCCCTACTGGTCTTCCTATTCTTAGAGTTGATCCTCTGAACATCATCCAATACACAGACAATATTCTGATACTGGAATCACTGTCTGTGGCTCAAAGCATTTGGTTAATCTTAATGGTTTTGCAGCCTTAAAGATCAACAAAGAGAAGTGCAGCCTCCTTTTATTTAAGGTACTCTGGAATTCATCAGTTGGCTGAGCAGCAGCTTGTTTTCGGTTGCAAGCAGGTATCAACTCCCAATTACTTAACATTGGAATGCACCTAGCTAAAGCGAGAGAAAAGGAAATCATATGGAAGAATGTAAAGGGATAGAAAGGTACGAAAACTTCAAGCTTGGACAACAAGGTTCCTTTCCTTAGCCGGCAGACTTCCTTTGGCCAAGTATGTACTGGCCAGTATCCCAGCATACCTTATGAGTATATATATGAAGATTCCCAGGCAACCCGAGGAAAAAACTTAGAAAATTATTTGTGCTTTTATATGGAAGGGATCTAATGGTGGCAGAGGCGGGACCCTGTCGGCTGGGATCAGGTAACACTACCAACTAATTCTGGAGGTACAGGTATCAAGAAGATGAGGATATTGAACAAAGCCTTAATTGTCAAATGGTGCGGGGCTTAATCTTGAAGGACAAGACTTGGACTAGTCTGCTTAAAGCAAAGTATAGACTAGATGGAGGGACTGTATTTCAGTTTTCAAGGAAATTTGCATCCTGTTGGATGTAAAATTAGGGAATGGCATGATTGCTGCCAGCAAAAGTCAGGATGGAACATTTAGTTCAGAAGGTATTTAAAGGAACACGAGCGTGATGAATGGTTAAAAGTACTTATGGAATGTTAAGATGTATATATATATATATATATATATATATATTTGTGTATGTAACCTGAAATACCCATCAGGGGTATTTCAGTCATTTTCCATGGTTGTAGGGTCGACCCACTAGGGGCTGACTTTATCCTTTTTTGTTTTCTTTATTTTTGTTTTTTTCTTTTTTATTGGCCTTGTACTATATGACTGTTGGGACAGCCCTAACTAGTCATTGGGCTAGTCCCAACGGTCATTTATTATGACCATTGGGGGGCTAGCCCAACCACTAGTTGGGCTCCCCCCCTTTGCTCTTTCTTTGCTTATAAATAGGGTTCTTCCCTACCTTGTATCTCAATGCTTTCTTAATCATTTTATAATCAAAAGTTATATTTTTTATCTTTTGTCTTGGCCCTTTGTGGCTATTTTGTGCTATCGTGTGCATGTGTTGTGCTATCGAGTTCATTCTCATTTTGTGATTGTATTATCCCTTGTGCACTTCTTTGTATTCTTGTTGAACCTTATTGGGTGTTGCATTTCCGCTTGTTGAATTACATGGTATTAGAGCCAACGGCTCTTGGGATTGTGTAAGGCTTCTCCAAACATAGTGATTGCCATTGCTTCTCTCTATCAAGAGGGGCAAAAAAGAATTCATGACAGTGGCTGCATTCAAGCTAAACAACTCCAACTATTTGATGCGGGCTGCTGATATAGAGCATCATATCAAAGGAAAGAAGTTATGGGGACAGGTGAGTGGTACTGCATGTGAACCACAACTCACTCTCACCAAAATAAATGATGACGAAAAAAGAGAGAAAGAACTCAAAGACCATCTCATCGCGGTAGAGAATTGGGAAGTCGAAAATGCCTAAATCCTCTTTTGGTTCTTTAATAGCATGGAACTCAAAATTGTAGAAAGTATAGTTAAATTCAAAAAAGCATGTGAGGCTTAGAGTTTTCTCAAGAAAACGTTTGTACAAAGAGATTTGACACGAAAATATTTTCTTCAAGAGAAAATTTGTACGATTAAACAAAGCGATAAGAGTGTGAAAGAATACTATGGTACCCTCTCACCTCTTTGGGATGAATTAGCATTACTTGAGCCTAAGTGGGATGGTCCCGCTATTGAAATGATGGAAAAGCAACTTGACGAGGAACACCTATTTACTTTCTTATTCGGGTTAAGACCCGAATTTGAGCAAGTTAGGTCCAATACCTTGCATAGGACCACTACCACCTTTCTTGATGATGCTCTTGGAGAAGTGTACCAAGCCGAAACCCGACTTGGCATGACCAAGGGAAGTGGTGAGGTTCTCATTGTGTCAAGACTCCTCAAAAATGTTAAAGCGTACAAACCTCCTCAATTTTAGAAAACTAACAATAAAGGAGGTAACTACTATAACAAAGGAGGAGAGAGGAGAATTATTTGTCACTTTTGCCAAGAGTCAGAAGACATCAAACCGGAGTGTCCCAAGCTCAATAAAAAGGTAGCAACCATTGAAGAAACACCACCCAAAAGGAGTGATGAAGCTATTGTGAAAGGAGCTGATCTTAAGGATTTTATTCACCAGCTAACGGAAGTATTACATCTATTCCAAAAGACTTCCTCTACGTCTACTTCTGGTACTACCATATCGACTTCCTCTCCTCCAAGTATACTTTCTTGGATTCTTAACTTTGGTGTTTCCTTTCACACGACTCCTTTAGAATCCCTCTTATCTGAATGCACAAAATCCTTTTATAATTCTTGTGTTTCTACGACCGATAGAACTAATTTAGAAATTAAAAGTATTGAAACATTTTCAAACATTTCAAAAAAAAATCAAATTCCTAAAGTTAGAGTTGTACCAAAACTCAATTTAAATTTATTATCCGTTTCCCAAATTTTGGATTATAAGTATGAGGTCTCCTTATCATAAAAAAATGTTGGATGCAAGATCGCCAGTCAGGGAAGCTAAACTGATTGGAGAAGGACATAGGAGGGAAAATCTCTACTACATGGATTTTCTTCATCTTCCTAAAGAATCTTTTCATAATTTTGTTAAGGAAAAAGATATTTTTATGTAACATCAAAGATTAGGTCATCTTAATGTATCTAAGTTAGCACTTTTTCTGTTTTTGAAAAACTCTTGTTCTAAAGAGTTCAAATGTAATGAATGTATTCTCGAAAAAAAAATCCTTTTGGCTCAAATGTAATGAATGTATGTATTCTCGAAAAAATAAAGAAAATTCCTTTTGGCTATAGAACTTTTATCTCCACCAAACCTTTTGAACTTGTGCATTAAGATGTATGGTGACGGACTTCGATCATGCCAAAAGGAGGGCTCTCCTACTATGTTATATTCATTGATGATTATACTAGGTATACTTGGATCTATTTCTTTAAGCAAAAATCCGATGTATTCTCATGTTTCACAAGAACTTCACATTATTATCATTTTTCGATCGGACTCAGTGGGAGAATATTTGTCTAATGATTTTAAAAAGTATTTGAAAGAAAGTGGGATTTCACATCAAAAATATTGTCCAAATACCCTTCAGCAAAATGGCTTAGCTGAGAGAAAGCATCGTTATATATTGAAACTACGAGAACTTTGCTTATCTTAAAAAATGTTTCAAAAAAATTTTGGGCTGAAGGTGCCTTAACTGTGGTATATCTTATCAATTGAATGCCTTCATCTTCTTTACAAAACATATCCCTAATTGAAAAACTTTATCAAACTTCAGATTTAAGATTTTTAAGAATATTTGGATGTAAATGTTTCGTACTTATTGAAAAAATAGACAAATTATCCCCCAAATCCATTGGATGTGTGTTTCTTGGTTATGCCAATAAGCAAAAAGGGTATAGATGCTATGATAAGAAAAATGACAAATTATAATGTTTAACTTTCTCAAAAATAAAAATGGTTTTGATTTTGATAAGCCTAAGGATGATCTCGAGTATTCTTTTTTATTTGATCTATTGCCAAATGCCAAAGAAGGCTTCCGATGAATTTATACATGTTGATAATAATTTTGATGATGTGCATATTGATGATTCTAGGGTTTCCATGGAGGATAACCAGAATTATGATACTCAAAATTATTCTAGAAGAACTGTTGAACACCCTCTATGTGCACTTGATAGGTATTCTCAAAACCAAAATTTAGGAGAAACTAGTGTTAGAAAATCTATTAACCCCTCTAAACATCCTAAAATATTTGTGTCATGAAAATTTTTCACCTAAATATCGAGTTTGTCTTATAACTATCTACTCCTTTTATGAACCCTCAACCTACAAGGAGGCTAAATAAATTCTTGAATAGATTGATACCATGAACCTAGAATTAGGAGCCCTTAAGAAAGACAAGACCTGAGAAATCCAACTATAACCTATAGGAAAAAAGACTAATAGGATGTATGTGGGTATATAAAGTCAAAACCAAAGGGGATGGATCATTAGAAAAATATATGGCTAGGTTAGTGGCCAAAGGTTATTCTCAATAATATGAGATAAACTATCAAGAGACTTTTGCTCTCGTAGCATGTATGACTAGTGTTAGAACACTTGTTGCCTTAGCATCTATTTGAAAGTGACTTATTTACCAACTTGATGTTAGGAATGCCTTTTTGAATGGTGACTTAAATGAAGTAATGTATATGGATCCTGAGAAAAAGTTTTTTGATTAACCAAAGGGCTATTTCTATCTTCTTTAGATTTAAATGTTTTTACTTACGAAGATTGGAGAGGTAATCCTAATGGTAGAGTCTTAATTATTGGTTTGTGTGTGTTTTTAGGAGACTCTTATATCTTAGAGGTGTAAGAAGCAACAAAAGATGCTCATGTCATTCACCGAAGTTGAATATCGAGTCATGGCAATAACTATAGAGATTATTTGGTTATGAAGCTATGTAACATAGGTGCGAATGCGGCACTTTAAAAAAACTTAGGTGCGAGGAGGGTATATATATAATTTTTAACAGTTTTAAGTTAACATTACATGTACATGTACATGTGTGTATTTATGTATTTATTTATTTATATATATATATAATATAGATAAGAATGGAATTGATTAGGGTTAACTGAATCTACTTTTGGATAGAAATGGACCTCAGTGTGGTTGACTTCACCTAACACAAAGGAAGTTGTGTCCGCCGCACCCGCCCGGGTGCGGGTGCGACGTGGGTGCAGTGCCCTGTTAGAAGAGTATGTGGTACATAGTTATGAAGTCTTCTCAAAGATATGGGCTTAATCATCTCTAGTCCTTCGAAGATGCGCTGCGACGATAAGAGTGTTATCAACATTGCAAGCAATCACACCTTTCATGAATGAACCAAGCATATAGAGATGGACTACCACTATGTCCGAGAGGAATACTTGAGAGAAATTATTGAGTTGCCCTATGTGACTTCAGAATGTCAAGTGACGGATTTTTTCACTAAGGCATTGTCTTCACCTCATTTTCTATCTCTTCTTGGCAAACTTTCGGTGATCACAGTGTAAGTTTGAGGAGTGTTAAGATGTACATATATTTCTATATATATACATAGAAATATATATATAAAATATATATATATTTGTTTTTGTGTATGTAAATTGTATTTCAGTCATTTCCCATGGTTGTAGGGTTGACCCACTAGAGGCTGACTTTATCCTTTTTTGTTTTCTTTATTTTTCTTTTTTATTAGCCTTGTACTATATGACTGTTGACACAGCCCAAACTAGTCATTGGGCTAGTCCCAACAGTCATATTTATGACAGTTGGGGGCTAAACCAACCACTAGTTGGGTTGCCCTCCTTTGCTCTTTCTTGGCTAATAAATAGAGTTCTTCCCTACCTTGTATCTCAATGCTTTCTTAAGCATTTTATAATCAAAGTTATATTTTATATCTTTTGTGTTGGCCCTTTATGGCTATTTTGTGTGTTGTGCTATTGACCTCATTCTCATTTTGTAATTGTATTATCCCTTGGTGGATTAGTGCTTGTGCAATTCTTTGTATTCTTGTTGAACCTTATTGGGTTCTTTGATGCATTTCCGCTTGTTTCAATTTAGTTAGGAACATAGAAAGCCAGCGAGATTAGTGGTCATGTCACTTGGAGGTATGAGCACTTGGGGTCCTTTTCAATTGCATCCTGCTATTGTGTACATGCACAGCCAGGTGTGGACCCTTTTTCCCAAGGATATGATATGGGTACATTTTCTCTTGGATGGAAATTCTCGATAAAATCAATACACAAAACAAGTTGAGCAAGAAAGGATTTCTTCCAAGGTTTTTGTTGTCTATGACAGGAGAATGGGGAATCTACTATGCATCAAGTCTAGAAATACCCTTTTTCAATGATATATCCTCCTTATGTAACGCCTTCAAGATCCCGAACTTGTGACTTTTTATAAAAAGTTTGAAAGCTTTGTAATCGATCATTTTTCATAGTTTAAAATAGTAGTTCAACGAAAAATGGCGTTTGAAATAGCAAGTCAACGGACATTGGGCACACTACAATGTGAACTTTCCTTACACAACTGATTTGTACCATTGTACAATCATTGAAACCATATAGATTCAAAAATGTTGCTTTAATAATTTAGAGTTTATACAAAAGAGAAATTCTCAAGAAAACCCTTATACAAAATTATAAAAATGTCCATAAAAGCGAAACGTCATGAAAGAGTCTCATTTTGATTTCATCACGTCATTGTGCCATCGCTTAATGTACTGACATAATCATCACCTGTACCTATAATATGGGTCAGTTTCATGAAAAACTATTAGGTGTACAAGTATAACAATTTAGAACAAAACAAATACATGCTTTAATTCATACATGATATGCAATTCAACATAAGTAAAGTGAACAAGATAACTTTGTTGCGATATTAGTTGTCCTAAAGGTACGCATAGGAAAGAACGTAAAAACAACTAAGACTGCCCAGGAGTTTGTTATGCTATGAACGGCCAGTGACCGAGAGAGAATTTCTCAGAGGCATTCGTGGCAAGGGATGCATTCAACTTCTATAGAAGTCCATGAGATCTACCACGTAGGATAATTTTTTATAGTCCCATCCCCTAACTCCGATGATTGGGAACACCGAGTCATTTGCCCGAGGGGTGGTTGTTAACAACCTGTCCATCGGAGTTTTTGTATCATCTCATCCTCTCCCTTGACGAAGACAAATAGGTATGTCAGGTTCTATTTTAACTGACAACTCATTCTATATGCTCTGATCTTTCAAACCAAATCGAACATCTTATCTGTGAAGGTGATGATCATCATTTATGTTATTTCAACAATGTGCATTTTGCACGCTTCGAGGTTACCATAAACCTTTCATCCAATCATCGTAGTACTAACATGCGTGCATGTCTGATAGTACCACTATGATGAGAGAGGTATAGGTTTCTCAAAAAAAAACTTCAACTTTAATGTGTTGTCAAAGAAATGGTATAATCATTTTAGTTTAATTAAACATGCTCTGGTCTTTCAAACCAACTCGAGCATCTAGGCAATGAAAGTGAATCATCACTATGTAAGTGATCTACAACAATGTGCATTTGCACGTTCCAAGGTTACAGTAACCTCTCATCCAATCATCGTAGTACTAACATGTCGTGCATGTCCGATAATACCGTTAAGATGAAAGGGGTATTGGTTTCTCAAAAAGAAACCCCAACTCATGTTGGTTTCTCAGAAAGAAACCCCAACTCTATTTAGAAAATCTCAATGCCATGTGCTCTTGGCTGGAGATATCCGAGTCATTTTAGGATATCATGACAAAAGATCGTGCGTACCTCTTAGGGCTACGCAGGGTTGAGGAAAAACCTTATTGCGAATAGGCAACTGTCAGTTATCCGTTTTTGCCATCCGAAACAATGAATATTTCAAACATTTAAATCTTGCATGAAATTCCTTTTTAAAAGACTAGGCGAGCATGCGCAATTTTGTGTTTTTAAAAGTAAGCATGGTACAGGATAGAGAAGACTATGCAATTGAATACCTTACAAGGTTGTATATATGTACATATATTACATAACGCAGGCATGTGCACATTGCAGCACGACGACAATGTATAAAGCAAGACTCGACGTGTGAAACCGCACATCAAGCTAAAAAAATGCGTAAGCAATGCACGAGGTACAAAACTGTACCTCGACTAAATAAATGTGTAAGCAAATGCACAAGGTACGAAACCGTAACTCAGCTAAATAAATGTGTAAGCAATGCACGAGGTATGAAACCGTACTTCGACTAAATAAATGTGTAAGCAATGCAGGAGGTACGAAATTGTATCTCGACTAAATAAATGTGTAAGCAATGCACGAGGTATGAAACCGTACCTCAGCTAAATAAATGCATAAGCAGTAGCCTGTTCGCATGATAGCACGACGGCAAAGTAAACGACATAAAGCAGTACTTGATGTGCGAAACCACAAATCAAGTTAAATAAATTATGTAACCAGTGCACGTGATAGCGTGGCGGCAAAGTAAATAACATAAAAGAAAAGGACAAGGATCGCAAAACAACGTCCTTGAGTTAAAAGCGTGTGTGTGTATATATATATATATATTTATTTATTTATTTATTTATTTTTATTTAAATTATATACTTATTCACAGGTTTCAGGATTGTCCTTCCATTGTCCTTTGTGCAACTTTCCCCTACCTCGGATATTGTCGTATTCGCTGACGATTCTGAGCATAGGTTATCAAGGGTTTGTACTTCAATGCACATGTCGGGTCTATTGCGTCAATAGGGTGCGCTAAAAGTAGTTGTCGTACTGCGAAAATAAGAACGAGGGAATTCTTTTTAAAGCAATACGTTTATGCCAGGTTTGTAAGGCAGGGGTTGAACCCGACCCTGATTCGAGTCAACCAGCTGAGCCAAATCCAGAATCGAGATGAGCCTAGCTGGGACACGGTGTTAGCCGGGCTAGGCTCGGTTGAGTCTGATTGGCCATAGACGGGGACCGAGTTGGGTTTGGTAAAGACCGAGCTCAACCCGATCGAGTCTGCCCAGCATGGTTGGGTAGGCCACGGCCGAACCAGATTTGGTTGGACCCCCAACTGAGTCGGGCTCGGTTCTGATTGCCTAAGGCAGGACCAAAACAGAAAAAGGGGAAGGGGGTGGGCTCAACTGCTAGGCCGAGCCTAGCCCCATCCCTGGACGGGACCGAGCTTAGGCTCGATCCTCTAGAGTCCGCGGACCGGGCTCGGCTTGGTTTGGCTGACAAGCCCAGCCTTGCCATAGAACGGGACCGAGCTTATCCTTGGTCCTGTTGGAGTACAGAACGGGCTGGAGGAGGCAGGGGGCATCACCCCTACTTGCCGGCCGAAAAAGAAGGGAAGGCAGGGGGCAGCACTGTTGCCTTCTAGCCAAAAAAGGAAGAGGCAGGGTCCCCTCCCTACAGACCGAAAAAGAAGGAAAGGCAGGGGGCGATGCCCCTGCCTTCTGGCCGAAAAAGAAGAGACAGGGGTGTTGCCCCTGTCTACTGGCCAGAAAAGAAAGGAAGGCAGGGGGCGGCACCCCTGCCTTCCGACCGAAAAAGAAGAGACAGGGGTGTTGCCCCTGTCTGCTGGCCAAAAAAGAAAGGAAGGCAGGGGGCGATGACCTTGCCTTATGGGCGAAAAAGAAGAGGTGACGACCGGAGGGGAAGCACCCTCCTGCCAACTAAACCAGATAGAGGGGAAAAAACAAGGAGAGGGAGGGTGCATACCTGCGAAAGGCAGCGCCTCCGGTGAGTCGAGGACAACTGCAACAGTGGTTTTAGCAGAGTGAGAGGCTTAGGCGAGGGTGTCTGTCGAGAGGAGTCGGGCGAGGGGGGATCTGCACAGGGGAGAGAGACGGGAGGTCGCAGGGAGGGAGTGCAGGAAGGCGGGAAGAGCGCAGGGGCAGAGCGAGGTTGCAGAGGGAGAAAGAGAGAGAGAATGGTCGACGAGGGTGCTCGGCCAGCTTTCCAATTCAAAAAGATGTCCATTCTAGCGCTACAGGATTTGTCATGGGTTGAGATGCTAGAATCGAATCCTTGAGGTTGCTTTCACTAAATAGGCTGCAATTTCTGGTGATGTCAGAGTCATCTTACTTTCTTTCTTAAAAAAAATTACTTTGTTCAAGAAAAAAAATCATGCATGAGTATTAAACTTGATGAAATTATTTACAAATGGCATAGGATTAGGTGGTATGTCTTTTGCTAGAAATATTTTAAACTGCAAAGACTTGTTTTACATTAAAATCTCCTGAAAACAGAAGCCTGCAGAGGAATGGCATGGTTATTCTTATGTAAGGAGACTAAGAGAAGACAATAGCAGTTACTATTGTCTTTCAATTTTTGCCAAAAGAATGGCGTATTTTGAAAAAGACAATGTCACTTGCAAGAATTTTAAGAAAAGGAAACAATGATAAGAAGCTATTGATGCCCTATTTATATGATTACATAGATAAAGGCAAAACAACAAATAAAGGATAATTTTAGGGACAAGAAGCTCTATTATGTATGGGAGTTAATTGACAAGAGATGGACTGACCAACTTTATTGACATATTCATGCTGCAACTTGTTATTTCAACCACACCATTAGAGTTATTCACATAGAGTTGGATCCGTATAGTGAAAGGCAAGGACAAATTAGAAGAAAAATGCAATCAAATTGCATGAACCGATGCTACTAGATATTCTTTTTTTTATCCTTTGCATTTAAATTATGTTTTTTATGTGAAATAGAAAATAAATACATTTAGTTATTTAAAATTTTGTCTTATAATCTAGTCATGGTAGTGTAGGTTTGGTGGGGATGTTCTCCTCATATCAGCTTCATTTTGCTTGATATATTTTAAGCCAAACCTGTAGTATAAGTGAGCGTGAAAGAAACTGGAGCTTCAAAGGCATTCCCGTTAAGAGAGAGAGAGAGAGAGGAATCAAGTGAAGCACTCATGTTTCAATGACTATTTATCCCATATATCAGACTCAAGCAAAAGTCAAATCTAATAATCATAAACTCCTGACTTTTGAAACATATATTTTAAATGCACAATTTTAAAAGTTCAGAAATACCATATATTATCAATATTTGAATATATTATCTCAAACAAATTCAGAAAGAATCAAAGAGATGCCAAATGAGTTGAATGACCCCATTAGCTTAGATAATGTGGAAATATTAGATGAAAGGCTGCAACAAGACTCTAGCGTGATAAATTATACAATCAACTAGCACAATTATAAGTTCAAATGGAAGTACAAGTTGATGAAAAAGGCAATAACAAGAAAGACTTGACCTAGAGGACAATGAAGGAAGAGGAAGTAAATCAAAAGAAAACCCATCATCACAATATTGTTTTAGCCATGATAAGTAAAAGGCTGAAAATTGAAACAGAGATTAGAGAGTTAGAGACAAACACTATAGGATTTTTTTCTTTTGTTTTATTATTTGATGGGTTGTGTACTATAACTGTAGTTCAATACTGAATGTAGCACTTGATGTGGTATTCCATTTATAATTAGCATGGTTTAACAGTTTTTTGAGGAAAAGAAAGATTTTATTGAAATAGTGAAGAGAGTATGAGTGACGAGATGTCACAGATACCCACAATAAGACAGTGATAACCCTAAGTAGACAGATAACATAAATTGTACGGCAGTAGATCAATCAATATGATTCCGCACAATCCAGTTTATCCTATCCGATGCCCATTTTTTCCCTAGCTAGCATCCTCAAGGACTGTAAGTGTGCAGTTCTTCAGGTAGGCAGGATGTCCCTTGGAAGATCCTGGCATTCCCCTCTTTCCATATAAGACACCAATGTTGGAAAAGCCAGCCTTCCAATACAAAGTACCACTTTCCACCCTTTTGTCTTGCCCATGGGCATAAGAGAAGATTTCTGGTGGATAAAGTCATTTTTACAAAGGCTTCCAATCTGACCAAGCAAAGAGTATCAGTGTTACAAAAAAGGGCATGTACCAAAAAGGTGTTCACAGTGATATTATGCAGTAACAGAGACTGAAACAACTTGCAATTTGAAAGACTCTAAGTTGCAGATTACATTGTGTTAGGACTCCACTTTGAGAGATCAACCACATGCAAAGGTCCGTGCCCAAGGGTTAACAAACAAAGTCCATCCCAGATGGGAACTCAGAATTCCCCGCAGCTAAGAGGGAAAAATAGCAAGTTGCCGCCAAGAAAATACCAATGCATGAGCACTTCAATCTCATGCTTGTCAGGATCATCTCCCAGTTGTAAGCTTTGCAACCAACCCATCAAAGCTGTCCATTCCCTGAGTTTCTGATCACTGGGTTGTCTTCTCAAAACAGTCTCCCAGACCCTAATGATAGACCAGCAGTCTGAAACTATTCGGTCTTTATATCTGACAATATTGTATAGTAGAGGGAATTATTTGCACAAAGATGATTTGTGAAGCCATCGGTCTTTCCAAAAAGATACAGCTTTACCACCACCTATCAACACAAGAACTTTGTCAACGAAGTGATTAAGATACTTCGCTCAACGTCTCCAAATCTCCCTCCAATGCCATGGACAGCCCTCGATACCATAGTTTTCTTTTAGCAGCTTAGCCTTGCAGCATATTTGCTAATTATAGCTGTTTGTTTATTTTTAATGTCATGAATTATTTGTTGATTGTTACATATGATTGCCATATCATTGAATGGTTCATGTTTCATCGATTCCATATTCAGGCATCCAGTGTTGTTTGAATATATAGCTAGATGAAATTCTTTGAACAAAAAAATTTCATATGATTCTTTTTTTTCTAATTTTTCTTCATTTCTGTAATCTTATTTGATATTCTTTCTTTGTGTATCTTACTATTCATTATGCCATGGAATGATAATTTGTATGTCAGACACCCTCCAGCACACCTTGTTTCTTGTCTATAGGCAAGCTGGAGGATAAACCCCTTTCTATTTTACAACATTGCTATCACGCCTTTACATGCAATAGGATATTGCATCTGATTTCACAAAAGAAAAAAAAATCAGGTAACAAATGCATTCAAGCAAAAGCATCCATGCAATAGAAAATCCATGTTTGCAACATCAGCTAGCGAGAAAACATTCAGTACAGTCATGTTGATTGGAACATGCGACTTCATGTTGAGCTAGCACAAAGAACACCACAGCATCACCAGCCAGTGTACATTATCAAATTTTTGCTATTGGACTGCCAAAATACCAATAATAAACACTCCATCATGTAAGACAGCCAACGTCATGATTATTCAGAAACAAACAAAGTTGTTCAAACATAGAGAGAGAGAGAGAGGGTCATGGAAACCTGTTGATTTATTGGAGCTCCTCCATATGCCACAACAACTCTGACACCCGTTTGATACGAGAACTTTTTTGCCTCCTCATGTATCTACGTTGCATGATCAATGACCAATAATCTCTCAGGCACAAGATAGGAAATGCATCGATGTAGAAAGTAAAAGCTATAAAGAGATAGAACCATGAGAGAGAGAGAGAGACCTGACAGGAGAGCTCCCTCGTAGGAGAAAGGATGAGGGCGAGGGGATAGACAGTCCTTGCACCTCGTGGTGGTCTTTGAGGGGGGTGGCCCTTCATAATCCCACTGATGATAGGGAAACAGAAAGCAGCCGTCTTCCCCGATCCCGTCTGCGCACACGCCATAAGGTCCCGGCCTGGGAGCAGGATTGGGATGGCATGTCGCTGCACGGGCGTCGGCTTCACATACTTGCACCTCCGAATGTTCTCGTTGAGGGCATCACCGAGGTCAATCTCCGCAAAAGTATTCACGGGAGGAGGGACATTCTCGCCGCTGGTCTCGACCGGTATGTCCTCGTATGCATCAAAGTTAATCCCAGTATTCTCCTGTTCACCGAACGCAAGCTCGGCCACTTCATCGTTCTCGAACGGATTCACCTCTCGCTCCCTCCCCCTGTCCCATCCACCACCACCACCTCTGTTCCATCCGCCTCCACCACGGCCGCCGCCGCCACCGCTGCTGCTGCCACCGCCATATCCCGACCTCCCCAAATCCCGGCCACCCCAACGGCTGCCAGAGGGACCACCAAAACCGCCGCCGCCACCACCACCACCACCACCAACCCCACCACCAGATCTAAACCCAGAAGAGGCATCAACCGACGCCGCCGGAACAGGATCAGCAGCCGTCGGCTGGTTACGCAGATGTGGAGGGACGTACGACGAGCGCGGAGCGGCGCGAGAAGCACCGGCGGCAGCGGCAGGAGGCGCAGCGACTACATTTTCAGCAGCCGAATTCGTCACAGAATCCGCCCAGGATGTTCGCATAATTGAAAACACCGACACGCTTCTCTCGTTTTCCCTTCTCTTCTCCTTTCTTCTTATATCACTCAAAAAAAAGACCTATAACCTAAAATCCAACCGTGCAAACAGCAAACACTTGTGCGGAAAAGTACAAAAAACGAATTTAAGTTCCCAAAAGAAAAAAACCCTAACTTTGCTAGAACAAGAATTCCCACAAACAGCGTAGATCACAATGCAACCTTCAATCGCTTCTCCGACACTTCAGAATCCCTAACACATCAAAAAGGAACAAACAAAACAAAACGCGTATGAAAAACCCTAATCCAAACATGGGGCAAGAGAAAGAGGGGAAGCAACGAAGAAAGTGAAGAGAAAAGACCATTCGTGGCTACCAAACAGAAGAATCAACAAGTCCTCGGTAGTTCAACTCGGCCGACCGACATATTAAGAGAAACACAGAGAGAGAGAACCCTAGAAGGAACCCCAAAACTTGTTCTTTTCTTTTTCTTTTTCTTTTTTCCTGAGAAATTGCAGCTACGTTTCGCGAAAGCGTGTTCTCGTAAAACTCACACACCAACAAAACCTATTCCTCCTTCAATTAGATTTTTCTTTTTACATAAGATTCTGAAAGTACCTAAAAAAAAAGTGAGAAATCTCTTTTTGATTTTTTCATACACACCCTTGTCTCTGTAGGTGACTTTAGAAAACCCCTTGTATAACTTTGTTTGTTTAAAGTTGAAAACTTGCAGACGAAGAAAGAAGGTCTCACTCTCACTTACCAACATACTACGGTTTGGGTTGGAATTGGCTTCTCGCTTAGAGATGTAAAAGAGAACAGAACCTTCGGATTTGGGTTGAACTCGAACAAGAGATAAGGTCAGTGAGGTCCTGTGTCAAGCTGAAGGCCCAGGATCCAATCCCACTAGATGGAAAATGGCTAGACATTTTTATTTTTTTATTTTTTTATATTTTGATCTTCAGCCATTTATCAGTTGAAATTTGGTGACACTAGCATCGGGGGACATTGCGCATGTCGGCTGGTACCAGTAGGCCATTTTTCAGTTGATATGTGGCCGGAAAATGGTTGGCTTCTGTTTTTCTGGTTTGTTTTTATTTTTTAAGTTTTTTATTAAAAAAACTTGGAAAACCAAGTTTTGCTCAGCCAAATAACCAAAAGTTTTTATTTTTGGTAAACTAAGTTTGCCAAAAAATATTTTTTTTTTTAAATTTATATGACCGTGCATAACTTTTTGATGAAATCCATGAATATTCAAATATTATTGTGATTATGTTCATGAATTGTTGTTCTACTATTGCATGCAACTATGAGTTATGCAAGATTTTATCATAGTTTTACTACTAGTTTTGGTTGCACGATGAGTTCACTTTATACTTTTATAAGTAGTATCAATTTGGACAGGAAAAAAAACCCCGGCTATAAGTCTGAGTGAGTTGAGGTGATGCAGTCTATCTTATTCTTTTTTTTTTTAGCATGGTCTTTTGAAGATGAGGCTTTCAAGAGATAGACCCACTCACGGTGTTAGTATGAGAAAATCACCTAAAAATCTGACAAAGATCGTAGAGTATGCAACACACATGCTTGCAATATACTTTACATTGTCTCTCTACCAGTTAGGCAATTTGATATGTGCGGGGGCAAGCAACCCTATTGAGAGATAATAGTCAATATTCACACTCGTTAGTAGCCTTCGAGATAGGATTGGTTATATGGACTTCGGTCTTAGACAATCAACACGCCCTATATTGGTATCGTATATCTATGTACTGGGTGAACAAAGTTTTTTTTATGCAGTGTGAGCATATTATATTAAGGTCAAACCTCTAATATGTCTTTCAATATGGTCTCATATAGTATATTAGTAAATATAAATATATTGCATAAAAGTTATGATTTGCCAAACAAGTTTTTTATAAATCTTGTTTTTAGGATTGTTTATAATTATTATATTTATCATTTTTTTTATCTCTAAAATCTCTACTTTAGAGCTACACTTTAATTAAAATTATTATCTAATGAGAGACGGACATGCCAATTAGGAAAGTATAGTTGAAGGTTGTCATCAATTGAGATTTTTTTTCTTAATAGGAGACTTAAGTCCCCATACTCTATAAATATAAGGTCTCACCCTATGGAGGAACAATGGAAAAATCTGTCTTGGTAGCCTTGCACCATGTAGCCAAGAGGTAATCCCTGGTATGCCCCATTTGGTGTACTATTAAGCCTAGGGTAGACACAAAACTTGAGCATGATTATATTTTAATGGTGGTTCAAGTTAAAATAATTTGATCTAGCTTTGTGCCTTGTTTTTTCTTTCTTTTCAATTAACATGGATTTGAAAGTTTTGGCTGGTGAAATGTACCATTTTCTTTCTCTATTTATTAAATGTCATTATTGATTTATATATATTATTTATTCAAATTCATGTTTGGATCCAATACATAAAATTTGGTCAGATCATGACCCAAAATCGAATACCACTCGACATAGTCAGCTTGTGAAAGTTATAACTTTGCAACCGTATATCATATCATACTTAAATTCGGGTCTGGTTCGTGTAGTTCTTAGTGGGTCCAGGTATGGTTTCTCTTATGGTGGGTCCAATTAGACCTAGGTTCGGACCTGATACCACACCTGAAAATCTGGGTAAGGTATGGTTTCACTTGGGTCGAAACCAAACCTCACCCGTTGACACCCCTAGTCATAAGAATCATGTATAAAAGTGAATAGCTAATTTTATTACTATGATTATTTTGAATATAAAAAAAAAAGATGTGATTGTTTCTCATAAAACAAAGTACTGAGATTTGATACTTAATTGTAATCATATATGGATATGTCATACTCGATTGATAATATTTTTTGTAGTATTTGAATTTTATTAAATTTTACAAGTTATTTCTTAGATTTTTTCCTACCATATTTTCTAACATTGGTATCAAAGTTTGATTTTATAACCTATAAAAAACTTTAATGATTTTCAAAGTGGTTAAAATTACCCTATGTTATTTATCGAGAAGGCAAATTATAAGAGGTAATTTTTAGTGTAACTTACTCAACCATGTTATGTAATTCATATTGGATGACATGATATCCCTATCTTTTATCTTTTATGGTTAATAGATTTTTTTCTCGTTATTAAAAGCTAACTTGGCTATTAAAACTTCATTATCATTATAAAAAAAATGTGAGTCGGCCTAATGTTTAAAGTATGTGCTCTATAGCATATGATATGTTGTTGGTTACTATAACATTTATTGAATTATGAATATAAAAGTAAAAAATAAGCTATGAATTTGTGTTATCCTATTTCTATGGTACTATTGTATGCATGTATTTAAGTTTTTTTTTTACTTTCATAAGTTATTTAAATCATCTTGAAGTTATTAGAATTTATTTGAACAACCTATCATAGTGGTTGTTTAACTACAATAATGTGATTATTGATGTTTTCACTTTATCATTAGTGTCAATAATAAATATCAGATTAAATTTGGTTATATATGGGTTGCATATGCATGGTTGTTTATCTTTCAAACATGTCTTTGAGAAAAAGATATTTTATTTTTATCTTTATTATGTTATATTAAATGATTTATTTATTTCTTTATCTCATTAAATTATAGAGCATGATATATGTGTGTTATTTTACTCAATTTTGTTAAATAAAGCAATTATGTAGACTTTTGCATCAATGAAAGTAATCTAATAATAAAAATATTGATTATTAAATTTATGTTATATGTTCTCGCATATTATATGAATGAGTGATATGGCACGATCAAGTTTATGACTTGATGATCTATTAACGAAATAAAATATTTATCAATTGATTTAATTGTTGATGTAAATTATTTTGATTTTATATTGTGCACAAGTAAGATATTTTGAGATGGCCCATTTGGTTGCAACTTCAGTTAGATTTGCAGCAATACAAAAATTATGAAAAGTAAATTGGATAATTATCCAAGTGAATTTTGTATTCCTCAATTATGCTTTATATGTTATAATCTTTTATACATATACAAATTGATCATGTATTTAGATCCAACATAATAATTGTTTCTTTGCTCTTACTTGATTTCATTTCTCTTTTTTATTTTGTTAGAGTTTTTTTTATTCAAAACCCTATATATCATTAAAAGTAACATTTTTTTGTTATAACACTAGCAATATAAACAAGATAGAGTCTTGGATGACATATCATTTTTCTTATACATTATGATAATAAGTAATGAATTATTTGCAATATTATTACAAATGATCTATACATGAAATTATTTTCTCACTGTCATTGATCTTATATATGCATAATAAGATAAAAATATATATTATCTTGAGTAACAAATATCTGATGATGTTTTTTTCTGAGAAATAAATAACACATATATCAAATATATAGCATATTTACAACTTTAAAATCCTTGCATCACTAAGAATCGTGTTTATTAGTTGTAAATCATCGAAGGATTATGTTATATGGAAGTTTGTTAGTGCAATTTTTATTTTTTGCGAGGATATAATAATATAAGAAATCAAATTGTGTTGTTAGGAACAAGATCCTTAATTAGTTATATTTTTATCATGTTTCAATGCATCTCCTTATCAAGATGATGAGAGAATTTGGATAATGTCATTTATCTCAAATTTTAGAATAATCCTTTATATATATAATTATAGATTAGTATTTTCTCTTAAATTACAAAAAGCACCATGTTAAGAATTTGAGGGTTTATAGATGTTATAATTATATTTGATTTAATCTCATTAAAAGAAAATGAGAGATTTATAAATTCTATAAGTTTATTATGTAAAATATCATGAATTCTTTAAATTTAAAGTAATTTTTTTTTCAAAATGATATTTTGATTTTAAGAGGCAAAATGTGTAGTTGATTGTGTAAGAATCTAACAAGGGTTTGTGAGAGTTTGTACTGATCTATAAGTTATTTTATGTCCACTCGTAAATTTAAATACATGTCGGTTATACATGACAAGTTTATGAATTTATAACTTAATGCAAAAATTTGTTGGATGCAATTATTTGATGACAAAAAACATAGCAATGTGTGATTATTTGATGTATTAGAAAGATGTATTTTAACTTCCATATATTGAAAAGTAAAGTTAATCATTTCTTTTATATTTACCTAAAGAAATCACCCTCAGAGTCAAAGACCTAGTGCACTGGCGCTACCTGCCATAATTATGGCCACTATTCTAGCAACGTAAAACTTCGTGGGCTTACCTCTTGCCCCCAGGGAGTCACCACACAACATAAAGATAATTATTATATTAAGAAATATAAAAACAATGTTAAGTAAGCAAATGATTATGAAGTGATATCATTTTGGATGCAAAGTTTTTTTTTGCTTCAAATTTTATGTCTTATGGTCTTGAGTAGCATACAATGCATGTTGAAATAATTTTTCTACAGGAAGAAGAGTTTGGTGTTTCTTTGTGTTAAAATTATTGACTTTTTTTGAAAATCTCATAATATAATAACAATAAAAGTCTTAATTCTAGTGATGAGATAAAATTGAAAATCAAGATGAACGATAACTATGAACATAAGTTTCATATGTCAATGTTGTATGTTAACTTATGTATGCCATTTTTTTTAATGAAACTGAGTGTTGTTAGCCAATATTCTCCCTTGTAATCGACATGACATTTGTAACGAGTCTCGGCCCACTCTACCCAAGTATCACGGCTAAGATGATAGCTCGATGTAACACAATGAGACCCTGGTGCGACATGCTAGGTGCAGACAATGAGACGTGATTGTGACACATCCATGGTAGGCGACCATGACAAGTGCGACACACCTAAAAGGGTGTCATTTCCACCTAGAAGGAAAAAAATGTCAATGGACTAAGTCAGTTGGTTTTGTACACATGTGTCACATGTGAAAAAATTTCTATGAAAATGGAGTATGTAAACCAATCATCAATCAATATTCAAATGTCATAAAACAACATTTGACTGCAACCAAGTAGCAATACATTAAAGATATCATATTACAATTTTTTTGTAAATAAGACCTAAAATCTTTTCTTGCATGATTATATAAATGGAAGTGGTAAAGTTATTGAGATAAATCATTTACCATTTTGTTCATTATGTATATTTTTGTGATGGAGGTACATGTTCTCGCAATATAATGCTATTTTATCCCCCATAAAAGCAAAAAATCCTGTATTTTTGAAATTATAAAGGCATCTGATTACATAAAATGAAAACCATATGATTGACATGAATATCTATGAGATGTATTTATGTGCATCATCATTTTGTGATGATTCATGTGGGATTTACTCTCGACAATGAAATATGTGAACATTATCCAGTTTAAGGATGTTACATGTTTGAAACTCACAAGTGAATGTTTTTTGTTATGACACTAAAGTTGGGCATACTTCTTGATGGATAACAATGACTTGTAATTTTTTCATGATAAGCTCATGAATGAGCAAAGTGATATTTATGAAAATTTACGATTGCATGTCAAAACATATGATAAATTGCTATTTGTTAATTAGATTTATGAGGGATAAGTTGCCCTACTTTATTTGGGTACAAAAGCAATGCCTATAGTTTTGTTAACAATAGCAATTGATAAATGTATTTCACATGTATGTGAAATTATAATGTCTTGAAAAAGTTATTTAGGCCAAGTGAGAGATGTTGAAAATTTTACATGACCTTGCGTAAATTTTGATGAAATCCATGAATATTCAAATATTGTCGTGATTATGTTCATGAATTGTTCTAGTATTACATGCAACTATGACTTATGCAAGATTTTATTATAGTTCTACCAATTTTGATTGCAGGATGAATTTATATGTATACTTATATAAGTAGTGTAAATTTGGACACGAGAAGAAAATCACAACCTCAAAACTTTGGATATACTATCTTTGATGTCTCACAAATCAGATCAGGGATATAAACCTGAGTGAGTTGGGGTACTATTATGTCACACAGGATTTTTTCGAAGTTAATGGCTCAAAAGAAGACCTAGAAGGTATGTAAGAATTTACAACGAATAAATATTGCAGTTTGAGTATGTCAGACTCAAGAGGATTGAACCTGAGATTCATAGATCATGGGACCTTGGATACACGTTTTGGGGGTGTTGAACCCTGTTGGACATGGTGGGGAAGAGGTCTGATGTTTCTAATGGTTGTAGATTAGGCAAAACAAAAAAAATATGATGAAACGACTAAATTAGATAGCTGTAGTTTGGATCCAATAAGTATTTTGGGTGTAGTTTTGGTCCAAAACTAAGAGATATTGGTCCAGGGGTTCCAAAAACACTTAGGAATATGTATGAAGGTCTAAGATATGACCCAAACTCAGAAGAAGACTGTTGGTGATAAGAGGCTATCAGTTTAGTGAATTCGGGCATTTTGAACACTCAATAAGATGCAATTTTGGGTTTCAACAACTAGGGAGCCAACGAAAGCTAGTCTAAGACTAAGAAGGTTGGTATAAACACATGTGAGGTCAATAGCAGACTGAGATGAGGTTTCACACTTTTTGAAACTCGAACACATGATCTGCAATACGATGGTGCCACTTGGCTTGCTAGAAAAGCAAAATGTTGGGGGATCTCTGGCTCCAAAGAATGGTTGATCACCCAACCCTTGTAGATCTGATATACAGAGGGGTCCAGAGAGGACTAGAGAGTCATGAGAGAGGAGAGAGATAGATGTTAGAGAGAGAAAGAGAGAGAGAAAAAGAAATAGAGAGAGGGATGGCTAGAGAGATATGAGACTTCAATAATTCAATTCCATAATGCTTAAAGGGGAACTCTCAGACCTTTATTTATAGATAAGAGGCTTGAGATAGAGTTCATATCCAATCAATTCATCATAAAGTATAAAGACTTCTATTGAAAAATAAAGATTGAGTAAGGACTCTAGAGTTTTTCCTCTAAAAGGACTCCTTATCTATAAGGGATTCCTTAAAAGAACAAATCAACTAAAGATTCTTGCACAATTAATTGACCTAATTCACTCTAATCAGCTTCTAGACTGAATGATGTCCCTTAAGACTCTTCAGTATGGTATGCCCTATAGGTGGACCTTGCTCCTTAATTGGCATGCCTCATTTGCTTGACACATATCTTGTTTTTCCTTGTTCTATCTTGGACTCTGGATCTTTGACTTGTTACCCATTAGAGAAGCCATGTCAACTGCTATGTTATCAACTTGGGTCTCACCCAGGCTTGAATGCCCTCACTGCCTGCAGAAAAAGACATATGGATCATGAAGCTCTGATCTGCACCATCTTTTGAAATTCGGGTCATAGCAGACTACCATGCTCTGCCCTACTTTGGCCCCAACGTGGTAGAGACCACGACCCAACTGATTAGCCGTTCCACCTAGATCAAACACAAGGTTTTGATCTACCCAATGCATTGTGGCAACTCCATAGTTGCTCTTTCACTGTTTCAAAATCGTTGCCTAACTTCTAAGCTGAGCAAAAACTAGGCGAAAGAGTTTGGGACATGACTGTGTTGCACCAAAATCGGCATAAGTGCAACTTGGTGTCATGATTAGTTCGTAGTCATAGGGTATGGGGTGACACCCAAACTTTTGAAAGACCCAAACTCATGGTAGGACAAAATTTTGCTGATGCGCTCATGGCCTAGACTGTAACCATTTTTCTCATGCAATCTGCTTTGATCAGATCAGACCGTGCAGTGGGTGACCTAGTTTTGGCATCCTTCTCGTTACAAACCTGATTATTAGTCAATACAACGAGCATATGTTACAGGATGACACCTTGAATTTTTGAACGACTTGAACTTACATTGTGATAGATTTATGCTTGTGAGCTCCTAACTCAGATTGTTGTTGATTTCATCATGCAATCGACTGTGTTTGTCTGATGGTCAGTGTAACGCTCCAATTTTTTATAGTAAAAAATTTGGAGTAATTTTTTTTTTTTTGAAATAGCGGAAGTGCGTAAAATACAAGTCGGGCGCATTACAGGGTAAAACAGAGAAGTACTAAACATACCATTCATTAATTGAAACATTAATGTCATTAATTACATCCCATAACAGAATTGTAAATCTACTAATCAGAGTTCAAACATAAAATACTGAATAAATGAGATCTATTGGCTTTATCTAAAACGACACCCCGATGCTCCAATTAGTTGCTACCTGAAAAACATTTAAAGCAGAAGGGTCAGACTCCCCTGTCTGCGTAAGAAGCATTATTTTTATATGTGGTGCTCAGTGACCTGTGTACAAATATGTGCAAGTACTGCAGATATAACTAGCATGAAAGTTTATAACATTCTAAGAAGATGATTATGCTTTCTAATTCATGATACAGTGCAAAGGATGACTGAACTAGAGGTATATTTATCCACATTAATACAAGCTGTAGATTCCACAAGTTTTACTAAAGTCAACTCAACAGAATGTAATTCTTCAGAGATAAGTTTCTAGTCAACTTAAATTATTTAATGCTTATCTTACTCTTACCCTGTGGGTACGCACAGGCATAGACCTCGTAGCGGACCGAGACCATACGGGGGTCTATTATTTAATAACCCGTATGACTAGCCGTACGGATATCCAAAGGGGACGGTCAGTGACCGAGAGAGAACTCCTCAGTGGCTAGAACAAAAATTAGGATGCACCCTGTACTTCTGCAGAAGACTTGGATCTACCACCTAGGACATACTGGTAGTCCTGGTCCCCTAACTTCGTGGACTGGGGACCGGGTGAGACGCCTAGCTCTCACAAAAACAAGAATGTCCACGAAGCTTGTACCACCTACCCTCTCCAAGGTAGACCATGGGTCCAGTAACATACACCATCTTTCAGATGTACCTAGAGCCCTGGGAAACCAGTAACATATACCATTTTCAGGTATACCCAGAATCCAACATATTTAATTTATATGTGTATAAATTTTCATTCTTGCTTGTTTGGATCCAGTAACATACATCTTCTTTCAGATGTACCCAGAACCCTTGAAAACCAGTAACATATACCATCTTTCAGGTATACCCAGAATCCCATATTTAATTTATATGTGCATATTTTTAATTTTATTTATTCTTATGTGCAAGTCATTGCACTACAGGGGATTTTCAAAACCCCAACTCATACTCAGGTTGATCTTAGTATATGCACATTACCCATCGAATGCCTCAAAGGCACCAACCACAATTTCTCATAATTCTGGTTCAACTTTGTGTCGAGTACTTAAACATTCGGCATTTTCAGTTTTCTTTATGAACTCGAGTGTATGTTCCGTACCCCCACTAGTTATGCCGAACATGGCATTATCCAACTTTATCATATGTGTTCCATGTATTGGACATAATCTCAAAGTTCATATGTGAATCACATATTTAGTTTACCATCAAAACTATTTTCTTCATAGATATTTCAATTGCATTTCACCTAAAAAGTCTTTAGAAAAACTTTTCTAAAAGAACCCTTCACGAAAATCATTTTAGAAAACTCTTTACTCAATTTTTCATGTTTATTAGTCGACCAATAGGCTCACCGGTCGACCAACCTTTTTGGCTTCAAATCTTCTAAGCAAAACGTTATTTTTTTGAAAAATTAGTCGACCGAAGAATTTATCAGTCGACCGGACAAAATGTCTGTTTTCTGAAAAAGTTTAGCAACAATCGACTGAAGGGTTTATCAGACGACTGATCATAAAATTAGTCGACCGAAAGTTTTATCAGTCGACCGAACAGAATGTCCGTTTTCTGAAAAAATTTAGCAGCAGTCGACTGAAGGGTTTATCAGTCGACTGATCATAAAATTAGTCGACCGAAAGTTTTATCAGTCGACCGGACAGAATGTCCGTTTTCTGAAAATTTTTAGCATTAATCGACTGAAGGTTTTATCAGTCGACTGATCAGAATGTTTGTTTTCTGGAAAAATTTTAGCATCAGTCGACTGAAGGTTTTATCAGTCGACTGATCAGAATGTCTATTCTCTGGAACAATTTTAGCATCAGTCGACTGAAGGTTTTATCAGTTGACTGATCAGAATGCCTGTTTTCTGGAAAAATTTTAGCATCAGTCGACTGAAGGTTTTATCAGTCGACTGAACAGAATGTCTGTTTCCTGGAAATTTTAGCAGTAGTCGACTGAAGGTTTTATCAGTTGACTGGACGTATTATCAGTCGACTAACTATTGTCTCAGTCGACTAATTTTGCCATTTTTCTGTAACTTTTAAAAGGGTGTATCTTTTTATTTTTCAAACATTTTGATCATTCTAAATGGACTGTTTTGCCACCCCTTTCATCCTCAATGTATGGAATCTTTCAACTATAAATATGAGTGCATTCCACACTCAAAAACATCGAATCCAATCAAATTACCCAATAAGAATGATATATCTTTATTTTACCATGATGTGAAATAGCAATCACGTATACATAACTTCAGACTTGATTAAAACCATTCAATCTACAAAGTAGGAAAGGTGTATTGAACAAGAAAATACAACCAAACAATAATTTCATGAATAATAATCCAAGATACTTAAGGTTCCACGCCATTTGCCTACTTTATTTTTGTTTCGATCTTGAATCCGTCATGGCTAACACCCACACCAAAAATATATGCATCTTCCTATATAGATTCGAACTGTAGGTTTTGATATGAGTACTACATATTACCAGGCACACATATAGGAACAAAATGCCCTTACAAAGAACACCACAGTGCCCCAACGTTGGCCAAGGGTGAGAACCATTGGCTGAACCACTACATTTTGACCTATTGGCGAGTAGGTGTTTCAACTCATGCCACCTGGGTCTCAAAGCCCTAAACATACCTACATATAGGTGGTGCTTGTCACGTAACCTCTATGTTATTGCAACATAGATGTGCAACAAGGCATCAAGCACTTACATATAAATAACAATGCTCCTTACCTCTTTGGAGTCTCACGACGACAAGGCTGCAACCCCTTCTCTTCGTTAGAGCGACACCCCACGTTGATAATAGATGTCCACGCGTTCGGCAAGGGAGGTCCACACAGTCCAACAATGGAGGTCGACCACCACCGTGAGAGAGAGAGAGAGAGATACGTCTAATGTAACTCCTTACCAAAAATCTCTCATTTAACTCCTCTATCTAGGGGGAAGTTACCAAATTTTCAAGGCATTAAAACTTCACCCAAATCTTACGTTTTTGGTGGGTGATGTCTATTTCCAACAATGCCCCCTCCTGTCTTTGGCATGTTTTCCTCTAACTTCCCTCACTATTTGCTTTATGGGTACCCCTCTTCCATGTCACATGGGATTCCCCTCAATCCTTGGTAGAGCTGGATAGAAAAGCCAAAAATTTAGGCTTAACATAATCCCACGTTTTTACCCTTTTCACCAAGGTAGAAATCATCACTTTCTTGTGAAAAAAAATAATTTGTGCACAGGGGGTTTTGAATTAAGGTTGCAACTCTACAACACTGTGCGTCCTACCATAACTCCACTTCACCACTTATTGTTTACTTTTGCGAAAATATTCTTTTTATGTCATATTAGGACGTTTTTCCTTGTTGATGGATTTCTTCCATTTTCAAGTGGATTTTTCACTCGTTGGTTTTAAACTTGCACTCACTTACTTTAAATGTGCTTCGGATCTCACGCTATCATCCCGAAAGCATCGGGTTTCCTTACTTGGACACGTGAACCGGGTCGGATCATCGGATCTCGCCAAGATCTGGATCCAAAACCACTTGTGAGAGTTTGTTATCGGTTTTGTTCTAGAAACCACAAGTCATAAAAATTGTACTGTCTAACTTAAAATCTTACTATTTCACATAACAGATCCCTTTTTTTCATTTAGAATTTCATAAATTTCACGGGTTTTACAGTCAGGGTGAGCAAGAGGTGTCTTAGTTTGAATGTTCTTCACACTCGAGAGTGCTCCGCTCCTTGTGGGCTGGGGGTGTTGGTTCATTGTTGCATATAGGGGTGCTACCTTGTGGATTATGCAACTGTCACCATGGTTGCCACTATCATGGCTATAATTGGGTGTTGTGGGCTGATCAAACAGGCAACCTAGCTGGACATACTCTTGACCTGTGACACGTTGTTGTGGCTTTAGTGATGGCCATGCCAAGGGAGGAATCACCGTTGGTGACTATTTTGCCGGTGGAGTATTCAACTATGTAGAACTACCGTGTAGAGATTGGGGCCTACAAAGACCACTATCGCAGGTGGCCTGCAGTTGTGTCATGCTTACAAGGGTTGCTCATGTATAGGGTGTTTATCCTTCCTTGATATACATGTTATACATAACCTCCCTAGCAGCTCACTCAGTTGCCACATCAGGTGATGATTGGCTACTAGCGTGTATCACTCTTTCCAATCTACTTGGATTCTGACATGCATTCATTATGGTATTCAGTCTCTTTGTTGGCAAATTGTTGTAGGTCAAAAATTGATATTCGTCAATCACCCTTCTTTATTCAAATTTAGCTAGTTTGAATAGGTAAAGTAAGGAGACAAAGTCCATCATTGAAACTTTATCGTGCAATGTCCATGATAAATCTTCAAGTGAATTCCCTCATTCATATTCACCTCAATTGCAATACAGTCCTTCGTATAGCATTTGAGTTTTCCCACCATTTTACAAACTCAACTCTCATCCTCACATTTGGACCAAATCCTGTATCATACATCCTTTTCACAATCACGACTATATCTGAATATAAATTTTAAAGCATGCCACGAGATTCATACCGATCTCTATTTTGGGTCTCACAATTTGACGAAGATCAAGGGCGTTGTTCCTTGAATATCGTTATGAAAATTCTAAAGAGCGAGGATCGTCCGCTCTTATGTCGCTTGTTATGACACTCCAAATTTTCTGAAGTTGACGGTTCGAAAGGTAGATCTGAATTTTCAATAGACAAATATTATAATTTGAGTCCAACAGACTCAAGAGGATTGAACCTAAGATTCTTAGATCACGCACATGATTTAAAATATGAAAACCCCACTCGGCTGACCGAAAAAGCAAAATGCATGGTTTGAGCATTGGAGGAGCTCAAGCTCCAAAGAAGGGTTGATCATCCAACTCTCATAGATCTGAAATGCAGATTGATCCAGGGAGGACCAAGGGGTCATAAGAGATGAGAGAGATAGATGTTAGAGAGAGTAAGAGAGTAAGAGAGGCATTAGAGTAAAAAAGAGAGAAGGACGAGTAGAGAGAGATATGAGACTTCAATAATCCAATTCAATAATGCTTAAAGGGGAACCCCTAGACATTTATTTATAGATGGGAGGTCGAAGATAGAGTCTATATCCAATCAACCTATCCTAAAGTATAAAGACTCTTATTGAAAAATAAAGACCGAGTAAGGACTCTAGTATTTTCTCTAACAAGACTCTTCAAAAGAAGAAATCAACTAAGGACTCTTTTACAATTAATTAACTACCTAATTCACTATAATCAGCTTCTAGACTAAAGAATGTCCCTTAGCACTCTCCAGTATGACACACCTCCTAGGTAGACCCCGCTCCTTAATTATCTTGCCTCCTATGCTTGACACATGTCTTGTTTCTCCTTCTTCTATCTTAGACTCTAGATCTTTGACTTGTCACCTATTAGAGATGCTATGTCAACCACCATGTTATCAACCTAAGACCCACCTAGCCTTGGACAACCCTTACTGCCTATAAGAAAATGCACGTGGATCCTGAAACTCGAATCCACATTGGTACTATATATCTATGTACTAGGTGAGCAAAGTGTTTCTGATGCTTGTAATAGTAACTAGCATGGACACATTATATTAAGGCCAAAGTTCTAGTATATCTTTCAATATGATCTCAGATAATATACTAGTAAATATGAATATATTGCATAAAAGTTGTGATTTGTCAAATAAGTTTTTTTGTAAATCTTATTTTTCAGCCATGTTTATAATTATTATGTTTGTTAAATTTTATTTTTGCTATCCCTAAAATATCTATAACTTTTAGAGTTTCACTTTAATTTTAAATATTACCTAATGTGGGATGACCTTATCAATTAGAAAAGTATGGTTGGAAGTTGGCATCAACTGAGACTCATTTTCTTAATGAGAGTTTTGAGTCCCCATACTCTATAAATAGGTCTCACCCTAGTGAGGAACAATGAAGAAATCATTTTTGGTAGCCTTGTGCTATGTAGCCAAGAGGTAATCTCGAGTTTGCCCCATTTGGTGTGATCTTAAACCTAGGGTGAACACAAAAACTTGAACCTAATTTTATTTTGATGGTGATTCAAGTTAAAGTAAGTTTATTTAGCCTTATGCCTTATTTTTTTTAATTAACATAGATTTGAGAGCTTTGGCTAGTGAAAGATATATATATATATATTTTATTAATGTTATTATTGATTTATGTATATTGTTTATTCAAACTCATGTTTGGATCCTATATATATATATATATATTCAAGTTAGATCATAACCCGAAATCGGATAACACTTGACATAGTCAGCTTGCAAAAGCAATAACTTTGCAACTCTATATTAAAATTCTGTAATTTTTGACTTGTTGGAAAGATGATTAAATTATCTAAATTATGTACTTTTAAGTTAAAAAAAATCCTATTATTTTATCTCTAAAATTACATGAAAATCAAACAGTTTTTGTTTTGGCAGATTTGGTTGCTTATTTAAATATAACTTGATCTTATTTATGATCTTAGCTAAAATTATATTTATGATTGTTGATTCTAATTACAAGTGTCTATTATTTAAAATTTGATCCGTCTAGATAAGCTTAGATATTTCAATTGATTAGTTATGATTATATATACTAGTTTAGAATATTGATTTACTTATGAAGATTTTATTTGCATATTTAAATTGATATGTTATATGGATCATGTATAGAATTGTGTAGCTAATCTCATTACTATAATGATTTAAAAAAAAGAAGAAGATGTGATTGTTTATAATAAAACAAAATAATAAAATTATATATTAATTGCAATCATATGTGACTATGCCATACTCGATTGATAATATTTCTTGTAGTATTTGAATTTAATAAAGTTTATATGTTGTTTTTTAGATATTATCCTACCACATTTTTCAACATACTTTCCAAGAGGTCACCCATCAAAGCACGATTAACATCGAAATTCTGATGGGATCTTGTGCATTAGTGTTGGTATAATCCAAACGGGGCCTAAGAAAATATGATGAGAACTTGGTCAGTGAAATGGTTTGTCCAAATAATTTATTTGGTTAAAGAAAGGTTTCTCTATACATGCCCTCCGACAACAACTCTATTAGTGAGGTTTTGCATTTTCTAATGCCGATGTTAAGACTAGATGAAGGAGGGCGATTAACATTTGTGCGATTAGATTTGCGGAAAAAAAAAAACAAAAACACTGGTTCACTCGTTGTAGGCCAAAAAAGTGGTAGACAACTACCATTGTTCTTATATATATATGGATAAACACTGGTTCACTCGTTGTAGGCCAAAAACATTTATGAAAATCTCACGACAATATTGTGAGAAATTGCCTAAAAGTTTAAAACGGTAATTTCTCACGAGATTTACAAAATATCGCAAAATTTATGAAAAAACATAGATACCGCGATTTAAACGTGACATTTACGTTTTAAATGGCTATTTATAGTGAAAAAATCATGTATTTTTATTTTTAAATAATTTCTCTTAATATTTTCTTATAAAAATATTGTATATATTTTTAATTACTTTTTTATTGCTGAGATTTTGCCAAAAAAATGCCAGATTTATTGATTTTTTTCAATTTCCTGTGAGTTTTTGAAAAACAAGAAATTGCCAATAAAAACATTTGTCACTATGCATGAGAATGGGCATAAATTTCTAAAAAATCTTGCCAACCATGCCCTTTTATTAAAAGCTTTAGTAGGGGAGAGGTATGAAAAAATATATATGCATAAAAAGTGACGTGGTAAAAAAAATTGGAGCCCAATTATAACACTTTCCTGTCACGATGATTCGATATTTGTTTCATTTACGGTGGAAAAGGATTAGGTCAGGTTGCCAACTTAGGACTTTCCCATATAAGTTGCATGAAACAAACAAGGCTTGAATGAAATAAAATAAAAAAAATAAGAAATAGAGAATGAGAGTGTTCGCTAAAAGCTTAGATAGCCCTTTCTGGCAATTGCAGTGTTAATCTGGTAAAGTTTCCACAGGGCAAAGGTTCTATGAGTCTAGGTATGGTAGGGTAGACCCGATGGGCTACAAATATGGATCTAGAATGGGCTCAGTGAGCTCAACAGAGTGTAGGCACCTAGGCTAGGATGGGTTGTTGATGCAACAAGATTGGGTGGAGGGGGGAGAGGTAAGTACCTATTTTTATAAATTTCTAGGTAATTCTGGACCTTGGATCATGTATCCAAGATCACGGTTTTATGGGATTTTGGATCCAGCTACTGCATAGTAGCTGGAATCGGATCAGCTGGGGTTTGATGTGTCAGCTCTAGATTGGCTACCTGGTTTGCTTAAACGCTAAGAAATGGGTTTAAGGCAAGCTGACTAGGCTTATTCACAATATTTTTGAAAGTTAGGCTAGGGTTTATACTTATTTTCAAAATGGGCAACTTCTTATCTGATGACAAGTAAAAAATGTCTCATGATAGGACATGAAGGTCTGACTTTCAGTATAATGACAAGTCAAAAATCTCTAAGTTTTCATGATAGAATGACGTCTTGTTGTCAGAATTTAGCCTACAATTACATTGACATGACTTGTTTTTTATCATAATTTCGTAAACTGTGTAGCTTTTGAGGTGCTTGAAAAATAACATTTTTCTACTTTAATTCATTTTTTGAGTACATCATTAAATTTAATTGATTTGATGATCAAAATCACACTCAAAAGTATTCCCACCTAAAATCATAATTTTAGGTCATACAAATCAACTTGTTTTGAGTATCACTCTCTACTCTAATGTTATATTGACTTGGTTTATGTAATGTTTTAAAGCTAAGATTATGTAGTTTATTTTTTTAAAACAAAAATCATATTGATATTATTTTAAAGGCCAAAAATACAATAAAGTTACTAGTATTTTATAAAAGACTTAAGGTATCTGGCTTTGAACTAAGCCAAAGACAAGTAGGTCAAATTTAGGGTATCCTAAATGGTTGAAGTGTTTGGCTTGCATATAATAATGTTTAATCCTACTACTCACAACCTTGAAACAATGTATTTATTTTGCAAAATGAACCAATTCTAGCTTGGTTTGGTACCTTTAGAGTTAGAATTTTATTATTTTGTGCTTAGAAACATATATATATATATATATATATATATATATATATTCAGTAAAGCCAGCCGCTCATTTAGCTCAGGCTTGAAATGAGCTTGAGCTCCAAGCAGCTAGACAAAAGAACAAGCTGAACTTAAACATTCTCTCTTCGGTTTATTCAACTCATTTTCATGTCACGGAATGAGGTGATGTGACACCCCTTTCCGTGGATTCCACTGTCGTGAAAATGGAATCCGACCCCCCAAATGGAAACAGTTTCTGAGAAAAAACCACCTCCATCGTGTAAAATGGCACACCCTGTAGAAGGTTTTTCTGCAGAAATGCACAATTTCGGTGTTTGTGTTGACACTCTGGCCCATAGTGACAAATATCACGAGATTTCTGAAAATCTCGCTATAATATCGCGAGAAATTGCTTGAAAGTTTAAAACGGCAATTTCTTGCGAGATTTTCAAAATCTTGCAAGATTTATGAAAAAACATAAATACCATGATTTAAATGCAATATTTATGTTTTAAATGGCTATTTATCATAAAAAAATGTGTATTTTTATTTTTAAATATTTTTTATTAATATTTATAAAAAATAAATTTTATTTTTTATTGCCAAGATTTTGCCAAAAAAATGCAAGATTTATAAAAAAAATCCAATTTCTTGCGAGTTTTTTGAGAAACGAGAAATTGCCGTTCAAAACGTTTGTTACTATGCTATGGCCCCACAAAAAAGCACGCCCATCAATGCGTTTCCATAGAAAACAACCCACTTTCTGTGACACACAAACGCGCCCTAAAGATCTAAAATAATTGAAAATTTGAAAACCAAAAAGAAGTTAAATATCCAAAGATCCTAAAATTCTTTATGTCAAGTCTTGACTCTCCTGAGCTTTTCCTTTTTTCTTTTTGTTTTGCTATTTTACTCTCGTTGTGGCTTTTAATTCAACTGAGCTTTACACATTCTTTGTTTGCACTTTTTCTTGTCTTTTCTTCTTCCTTTGCTTTTTCTTGTTGCCTTTCGGCCCGTTCTACTAATTTCAATAGGTTATTTTTTAATAAATATAAAATATAGCATAAAATTAAAAATTTAATATTATTTTAAAGGCTTTAACACATGTCATGATTGACACGTAATATTTTTTTAATTATTTTTTTGACCGATTCAGAACAATTCACTTGAGAATCGATGCTAGTTTGTAAAGTTTTTTTTTTTTAAAAACTAAGATGAATATTTTTTTTTTATTTTTTAAATGATTAAAAATGTTATTGGTACTTTAATATAAATAAAGATATACTTTCATTGAAATATTATCAAAAGTTATTATTTTTTTTTGGATAACAGAAGAAAAACCACATTGCTGACATAGCTAATCAGCTTAATTTTTAGTACAACATGAAGAAAACTACTTCCATTGGGTTTATTATAATAAAACCCTAGGTCCCCTTTACCCACCAAGGAGCTTGGCGTGGTGGCAAAGGATGTGGACACGTGGATTTCGATCAGTCAACTTTGTAATAGTGGAACCCTGTGAGTTATTATTAAAAGTTGTAAAATAATAAAATAGTCATACGTGTTGTAGTGTGTCATGTGGCGTGCTCATATGTTATGTCAGCTAAGGTACTGCACCCAAAATAGCGTGTCCCTATCACATAGGATGATAGAGAGCAATGAGGATACGGTGGGTCACCAATGAGATGACAACACTCTTTAGAACTTTTTGATATGATAGCATTGCATTTGAATGGTAGATCAGCTAATGGTTGCAGTTAATCAATGGTTCTCACCAAACCTTGTTAAAATCAAAGTTGCAGTTAGAGAAGCTTTGGAAAGCGAGAAGCGAGGCACTTGAAAGTGAGAAGCGCAAGACAACTTAAAAGCAAATCAGGAATCCTCTCAAAAACCAACCAAAAGCGACCTAGGAAGCGAGGAAAAAACCAAAAACCAAAAAATAAAAACAATAAAAATAAAAACAAAAAAACAAAAAAAAGTGGGCTTTCTCTAAATAAGAAGTGTGCTTTCTCTAAACTGAGAAACGCGCTTTTTCTTAAATGGGAAGCATGTTTCTCAAAACTTTTGGTGCTTTTCATCACGTTTTGGAAGCATAGAAAAAAAATGTGCATCCCCATGCCCTATGGCATTTCTGGTAATCTTAATCAAAACTGTTAATCTTTTTATTGATATTTATATGAAGAAACCACCCTCAAGGTCAGAGACCTAGCGGGACTGATGTACTTTATTTTGAAAGGCCTGTGCTTACAATCACTGTCTTGAAAGCCTAAAACCCTACGGACTTGCCCTTATCAAGATTGCCATCTAAAAATGACATACTTCACGGCTGTGTGGAGGATGGTTTTGTTGATTAGTGACATGGTCATGCATGCCTGAGGATTGATTAGTCAGGATCTTTTTGATGTTGTGGTGCCACAGTTTTCCATTCATCCACATCTAGGAAGGTACACCAACCAATCTAATACTATTTGTTTCTTTAATTTGATGATTGCTCACACTTCAGATTTGTCATAAGCAACTAGCTTTGACGTTGGACAAGGATCATTTGAGCTTGAAGGGCATTATCTTCCTGCAAAAAGTTCTCCAATGTTTGGTGAACAAATGGTGAATGAACACTCAGGCAGGTCCTCTATGGCTTGGAACTGGAGAAACCATCCATGAAAGAGAACATCTGTTCATGTCCTGTATTGCCAACAATCGAACCATAGGTAAAGGAAAGAAGTCTTCAGTGTGCCTGTATTTAGGTCACGAAATTCAAAGGAGTTCTATTTATGTTGAAAGTGAATTCTCACCCAGACTTTCCCATTAGCTTTAGAACATCATCTTCATTAATTTGCCAACTAATCTAGGTAGTTATATGAGCTTGATAAATCCAACCCTTAGTTATTCCCTCAAGCTGCCTTTCACTTATTATCTCAAAATTTTGGTCAATCTTCATCATCTTCTGCTTGGTCAGACTTTCCCATTAGCTTTAGAACATCAGCTTCATTACCCTTTTTTTTTTTGTAATACTTGAAATTCTCTCAATATGTCAACAATTAAGGGGACCATGAATGGCAAAAAAAACAAATAACTGAATTAAAAATGTTTCAAAATAACAAGAAAAACATGCAAATAATTTTTTTTTTCTAAACATAAATTTTCATGAAAGAAGTTTTCTTTGTGATATTTTGAAAAAGACAGTTGTATTTATCTTTTTGTTTTCAAAATTTTATTGAAAAGCATGCTTTAAATATATTTTTGCTAAGGGCCATAGACCCCGGACATGCTTATCAAAGAAATAAAGAAAAAAGAAAGGAAAATGCATTAACACCCCCTAGAATGCATTGTACTGCATGTTGAGTCTAGCTTGATTGAAACATTCTCCTCTCATGGCCAACTCCTCCCTCTATTGCTTTGGCTGGTTCTAAGGCATATAAAGCAGCCGTTTCCCTCATGAATTGTCAACTGATGAAGGTCCCCTTGGGCCTTCATTTTGGGCCCCTTTTATAGCCCGACATGGTGGAGTGGCATAATCCCATCTCATGGTCTACTTGATCATTATTGAGACTGGTTTGTGTATCACGAGCATGTAATGCTAACAACATCATGTAAATAGTTTTACCGCAAAACTCAAAAATGAATATTTTAACAAAAAATTACTGTACTGTACATCAAGTTTGATGTGTTTCTCAAAAAACCCAACAATTTGCCAAAATCTGTTCGATAACCAATTTTGCAAGTTCTCAGCTTTTTAGGATCTTTTTACCCTTTAGCATTGATTTTCACACATTGCATCGTAAAGCTCTCTCAATCTTGCTAAATCTCACTAAAAATAGAATTCACATGATATTTTAGAAAAATCACGTATTTCACACAAATAGTACGAAAATCGCAATACTTCTTATGAAAGTCCTTTTCTTGTGATTTTTTTCAAGAGTTTCACATTAGTGGTGGCAAAAGTTTGCCTCTTGATGCATAATTCATGGTCTTTTGCATGCAAAGTTTCCCTTTAGCATGTGAATTTATGTGTATATATAGGCGATTAATTAGAGTGTGAATTTAGTCAAGAGTTTCACATTGGTTGTTATAAAAGTTCACGTTTGATGCAAAATTTATGAAAAGTTTATAAAATTCATAGACTTTTTGCATATTGTCAATTTTAAGCGATGCAAGATTTCGTTTAATGTGCAATTTTACATATATATATATATATATATAAATGATTAAACTGCGAATTTCGTCAAGAGTTCCATGATGATAGTTGCGAAATTTCTAAAATATTGTAAAATTTTTGAAAGGTTTGAGAAAATTGAGTAGTTTCGCATGAGGTGATACACAATTCTTTTTTAGATTTGAGGATTTTCGTATGAGCATAACATAAAAGCAAAGATAGGGTTTCATAGAAACTATTTTTTTTTTTATAATCTTCAACCAGTAAAAAAATTATGCCCATTTTTCTAGAGCCAAGCATCAATGGTGAGAAGATCGATGACACTTCATCAATGAAAAATCATCATCGAAGAATTTTATGGTATGAGTGAGATAAAAAACCAAAAGTTTGCAAGTTGTTCATGAGTGTTGCAGTTGATATGAAAAAATGTTCTCATCATGGGTGGGAGCTCTGCTTTAATGAACTGTGATAGTCAAATAGATGTGTTGGATGATGAAGATATAGAATCAATGACATCCACCATCAGAATGAATGAATATATACTATATGTAGCTTAATATGATTTAATTGTGAAGAACTTATCATAGTAATCTTCTTATAGCATGCCCTCGTATAAAATGCATGAGATCGCATGTAAGCATGAAATGCTGCTAACCTGCCACTCTTGACAAGAACATGTCTGTTTCTCAAGATCAACAATATAGTCGTGAGATCGGTTGCAAGCATTGTACCGACGTCAGAGACAATGCACTATTTGCACATATAGTAGTTGTGCCATTCTCTTAAATTCATTTAGCTTTTCTTTTACCTCAGACACAATAATGCCTAACATTTTTTGCCCACTAATCTTGTTTTTCTCATAAAGTTTCATCAATATGAGACGAAACCTCCCAATAAAAGGCACTAGGGGCGTGTCACATATAAGGAGAATACCCAAATTGAATCTCTCTGCTATATTAGAGGTTAAACACCAATACATTCTTGCTGAAAAGTGATTGTTAGCCCAATATAGCGTCACTTCTTTAGTCACATACATGTATGCAACTCCATCTTGCTCTCAGATCTTTTATATAAAATAATTGCATTGTTGTCTCATGGCTGCTCAGGCTGTACTCCATCAGAATGCATTGAGTGGTGAACCAAATTTCTTAGAAAAGTTATCTGTTAGGTACTTCATGCAAAATGCAACATGATATCTAGAGCATGTGTGGGGGACAACATACTGAAGCCCCTTGTATATATCTGACACAACTCTCAAGTCTACTTTATATTTGTATTTATCATCATCGAAGCTTGAGAATTTTGCCTTCACAATCCTAAAAAACCATGTCAATGACTATTTTGACTCCTTATCTACAATTACAAATGCTACAAGAAACATCTCACCTCTAGGATCAATATCATGGGTTGACAATAATATACCAATATATATATATATATATATATATATATATATATATATATATATATATATATATATATATATATTAGAAATGTCTCATCTACCAAAAAAACTTAAGGACATCCTTTCAAAAAACTCATTGATGCATGCAAGAATGGATAAGAACATGTACAAAAATCAAACTTTCTTAGGAGTCATGATGAGGCCTAACGATCCTCAATTAGCCATCTTTAAATGATCGCAATAGGCGGAAAGCATCCTGAATGACTCTTTGAATCAACCATATATCACCTACTTGGTGAATTTTTGTCCACGCTATGTTTGTTTATAACTAACCTAATGCCTTCCTCACGACTTAAGACATTCATGATTTTTCTTGCAGTCATCTTTGAGTTATCGTAAAAGCATCCATAAATAACACGTGAAATCCACTTGGAAGACATTTTTTTTTACTATGAGGTTTCTCACTATTTTACCACATGTATGCTCCCTTTTATACCTCGTCACTAGAAAGAACGGTTGTCAGTGCATCTTTGTGCAATGGATCTTTCAAGTCCAGTTAACCATAGTCCGTGAGTTCTTTCTCGTGCATATGTCAGTGACTCTGTTATAACAGTTCTTCATGAAATTTGCTTTATAGTTATTCCTGATCATAAGATCTCTAAAAAAATTATGATAGTATTCAAGATCATTAAACCTTTTATCACAAGCAATTTATTCATTGTTTGAGTCTATTTTTAGGCATTGAAACTATTTACAATCATTGTTTTTTTTATTGCGCAATGTGTCATACAAGTCAATGCCTCCGCTTCAATGATTTTCAATTATTCTTCATTGAATAAGAAACCATTGAACAATAACCAAGGGTTTGACTTCTCAAATGTCATTCATGCATCATTCTCACCTCCCAATATTTGTCCCATATTATCAATATCTTGGTCTTCTCCTATTGTTTCCGATTCTTACTTAGTCGACATGGTATTGTCACCATCATCACTATAGTCATCATTGCTACTACCTCCAATGAACTTATAAGCTCCACAAACTAAATCAAAATTTATCGTATATATTGCTCTATTTGTTTTCATGAATGCAACATTCATGTATTTTTAACTTTCAAGATTAACAATAAAAATAATACCACCGGCTTAAGCATAAATTAGAAAGTCAAATTACCTTTACCTATATTTGTCATCTGCATTGGAAGGCTAGGTGTCAACACACTGCTATGAAGATCACCAACACTGGTTGATCCATGTTGTTCTATATCCTCCGCAATGATCTCTCATGGTTAATTGTTTGAGACAGTGAGCTATTCTCCATAAGGTTGAGCTCAATACATAATTGTACTTGAGATATGTTACGACAATGAAGCCATACATGATACCTCAAGTACAAGATTTTGATGATGAGCAAGTGGAATCAACTGCATTTCAGCTAAGGCTATGAAGAAATTGAAGAATTCGATGAAGAATCTTTGAAGACTAGTGTGCAAATGTTTAATTTATTAAAAGTCTTAGATTCTTGTAAGAGCCTTACTTAGAGTGCATATTTAGGTTGCATTTCACCTTAAAAGTCTTTAGAAAAACTTTTCTAAAAGAAACACTTTTGAAAATCTTTTTAGAAAACTCTTTTCTTAAATTTTCATGTTTATTAGTCGACCAATAGACTTACCAGTCCACTAATTCTTTCGTGCCATATTTTCTAAAAGGTCATTTTTGTCAAATTAGTCGACCGAAGGTTTTATCAGTCGACTGAACAGAACATGTGTTTTCTAAAAATTTAGCAGCAGTCGACTAATGCTTTTATCAGTAAATCGAACAGAATGTTTGTTTTTCAGAAGATTGTAGCAGCAGTCGACTAAACGGTTTTTCAGTCTACTGATGATATTATCAGTCGACTAATTTTTCTCTAGTCGACTAAGTTTCAAAAATTCAGATTTTCAAACGGCTCGATTAACATATCAGTCGACCGACAATAACTGTCAGTCTACTAATAACTAACTATTAGTCGACTAACTGATGTTTCAGTCGACTAATTATGCCGTTTTTCCGAAACTTCAAAAAGGTGTGTCTTTTCATTTTTCAAACGTTTTGATCATTCAAAATGGACGGTTTTGACACCCTTTTATACTCTCAACGTATGAAAAACTTTAACTATAAATATGAGTGCATTTTACACTCAAAACAACAAGAATTCAATCGATTTGAATCATTCACTTATTGCTTTTCACTCCTATTCATTCAAGTATTTATTTTCTCACTCACTTGATATTTTCACTTCAGTTTTCCACTCAAATCACTTTGAGAGACAGTGAATTCGTGAGTAGAGTATTTCAACAACCTCAAAAGCCAATTGCATCTCATTTGCATTCAAAAGAAAGGCTCATAGGTTGTATTGTAAGTTGTTACTTATTTTCTGTAAAAAGAAGGACTCCTTGGTGTAAAGGAGTTGTTTGCTTTCAGTAGGGTTGTTACTGAAAGTGGGACCGGTTTTGGTCTCTGTGATCTTGTAGTTAACAAGGTTGATAGTAGAAATCTCAAGCGGGTTTTGCTTGGGGACTGGATGTAGGTCGGGTTAGACCGAACCAGGATAAAATCTTGTGTTCTTTGTGTGTTTGCATTTCGATTTACAAAATCCTTCAATATTCCGCAGACAATTTTTAAAAGCACTATTCACCCCCCCTCTAGTGCTCGTTGCCTCGATCCTAGTGCACTTTCATTTGGTATCAGAGCAGGTTCGCTACTATTCTGATTTGATCATCATCTAGCATGGCAACTACAACACCTCAACACAAAGAAGGATGCTCCTCTGTTCGTCCTCCTCTTTTTGACGGAACAAACTATGGTTACTGGAAAGTAAGAATGACAATATTCTTGCAATCCATGGATCTAGATATTTGGAGAGTTGTTTCAGAAAAGTACCAAACTCCATCAACTGATTTCAGCCGATGGACCGATGAAGAAAAGAAGACTGCTTCACTTAATGCCAAGGCAATGAATGTATTATATTGTGGCGTTGACAAGGTAGAGTTCAATCACATCTCCCAATGCTCTACAGCAAATGAAATCTGGCATACTCTTCTCGTGACTCATGAAGGTACGTCAAAGGTAAAGGAATCTAAAATTGCTTCTTTAATTCATAAATTTGAATTGTTCAAAATGAAGCAAAATGAATCTATATCGGACATGGTGACTAGAATGACCGATATAACTAACACTTTGAAATCCCTTGGAAAAGAATATTCACAAGTGGATTTAGTCAGAAAGATCTTAAGGTGTTTAACTCCTGAATGAGAGAGAAAAACCACTGCTATTGAAGAAACAAATGATCTTAACACTCTCACTCCGGAAGACTTGGTTGGTAACCTTATGGCATATGAAGTCCAACTTCAAGACAGACAAGAAGAAGAGCCCAAGAAGAAATCTCTTGCTTTTAAGGGTACTTCTGACTCTGAAAATTCAGAAAAAGATGAAGATGAAGATGAAGATATTGCCCTCATCACAAGGCAATTCAGGAGATTCATCAAAAATGGAAGATTTCAAAGAAAGGTAAAGAAAGCAGATTCTTCCAATCCCATTGAAATCAAGTGCTTTAACTGCAAAAAAGCATGACATATCAAGAAAGATTGTCCTCTTCTCAAAATCAAGCCCAAGGACCAATTCAAGAAGAAAAAGGCATTTTAAGCATGTTGGGATGATAATGACTCCTCTTCCGATGAAGAATCAAATGAAGAAGTTGCTAACATGTGTTTTGTAACACAAGAAGATTCGGTACACAACATAAGGAGCAAATGAATATTGGACAACGGTTGTTCCAAACATATGACTGGAAGGCCGGAGTTATTTTTCACCCTCCAAAATAAGGATGGAGGAACCGTCACCTTTGGTGACAATAACAAGGGAAAAATAATAGGTATTGATAATATTGGTAATCCAAAATTTCCCTTGATAGAAAATGTTCTTTTAGTAGATGGTTTAATGCATAATTTAATATCTATTAGTCAATTATGTGATAAAGGTTTTCATGTTTCTTTTGAAAATGATTTATGCTTAATTTCTGATTTTCAATCTAAAAAGATCATTTTTAAAGGTAAAAGAAGGAACAATGTGTATGAACTATATCTAGATGAATTACCCATTTTTAATGAAAAATGTCTTATTGTTTCAAATGAAATTCAATGGTTATGGCACAAGAGACTTGGACATGTTAACTTTAAAATTATTTCAAAGTTATCCAAAAATGATCTTGTAAGAGGCCTACCTAGAATACCATATAAGAAAGATCACTTATGTGATGCTTGCCAAAGGGGTAAACAAATCAAGAGTTCTTTTAAAGCAAAAGATATAGTCTCAACAAAACGTCATCTTGAACTTTTACATTTAGATCTATTTGGACCATCTAAAATTCAAAGTTTGAATGGTAGCAACTATGCTTTTGTTATAGTAGATGATTATTCTCGGTTTACATGGGTGATTTTTCTAAAAAGCAAAAATGATGCTTTTTCGAAATTTTCTAAACTTTGTAGAAGAATTACAAATGAAAAATCTACATCTATAATTAAAATTCGTAGTGATCATGGTGGTGAATTTGAAAATGAATCTTTTCTAAAGGTTTGTGATTTACATGGTATATCTCACAACTTTGCTTTTCCTAGAGCGGCTCCACAAAATGGAGTTGTTGAAAGAAAGAATAGAACTTTGCAAAAATGTGCTAGAACCATGCTTCAAGATAAAAATTTACCAAAATACTTTTGGGCTGAAGCAATAAATACAACATGTTATATTCTAAACCGTGTTCTTATTCGACCAATTTTACATAAAACATGTTTTGAATTGTATTATGATCGTATACCAAAGATCTCATATTTCAAAATTTTTGGTAGTAAATGTTTCTTGTTAAATACCAAAGATAATCTTGATAAGTTTGATTCAAAATCAGATGAATCAATATTTCTTGGATATTCTTCTAGAAGTAAAGCTTATCATATTTTCAATAAAAGAACATCTTGTATTGAAGAATCTTTACATGTTGCATTTGATGAGAATTGTAAGCAGGTTATACCTCTAAGTGAAGGAGAAGAAGTAATACTTCAAGAAGAACCCTTGATAGAGAGTACTTCTCAAAAAAATATTTCTCTTCAACCGGTTTGGAAAGAAGTTCCTAATCATCCACATGAACAAATTATTGGTGAAATAAAGAGTGGTGTCCAAACTAGAAGGCAATTAGAAAAATATATTGCAAATGTTGCTTTCATATCTAAATTAGAACCAAAGAATATCAATGAGGCTTGTGATGATGAATTTTGGCTTTTGGCCATGTCTGAAGAACTTAACCAATTTACTAGGAATGATGTTGGGGATCTAGTGAATAGACCAAAGGATCATCCAGTAATTGGAACAAGATGAGTCTTCCAAAATAAGCTGGATGAAAATGGCGAAGTCATTCGTAACAAAGCAAGGCTAGTAGCACAAGGCTATAATCAAGAAGAAGGCATAGATTTTGATGAAACCTATGCACCAGTGGCTCGATTAAAGTCAATTCGAATGATGCTTGCTTTTGCTAGTTACATGAACTTCAAGTTATATCAAATTGATGTTAAAAGTGCATTCTTAAATGGACACATCAATGAAGAAGTTTATATAGAGCAACCTCCAGGCTTTGAAAATGAAAAATATCCAGAAAAAGTCTAAAAATTAAAAAGAGCTTTGTATGGACTCAAACAAGCACCAAGAGCGTGGTATGAAAGACTACGAATTTTTTTAGAACAATCTGGTTTTTCCATTGGTTGGGTAGAATCCACTTTATTTATTAAAAATCTTAATTCAGATATTCTTATTGTACAAATTTATGTTGATGACATAATATTTGGTTCTACTAATGATTCTCTTTGTCAAGAATTTGCTAAAGCTATGCAGGAAGAGTTTGAAATGAGCTTGATGGGCGAATTAAACTACTTCCTTGGACTTCAAATAAAGCAAACTAAAGAATGAATCTTCATCAATCAGGGTAAGTATACAAAAGAACTTCTCAAGAGATTTGGGATGAACTCATCAAAATCAAGAAGGAATCCTATGAGTACAACTACTTCTCTTGATAAAGATGAAAATGGTAAAAGTGTAGATACTAAGCTCTACAGAGGTATGATTGGATCTCTATTATACTTAATTGCTAGTCGACCTGATATTATGTTTAGTGTTTTTATGTGTGCAAGATTTCAAGCTAATCCAAAGGAATCTCATTTAACTGCAGTAAAACAAATTCTTCGTTATTTAAAAAATACTTCAGATTTCAGTTTGTTTTACCCAAAATCATCTTTATTTGATTTAGTTTCATATAGTGATGCAGATTTTGCAGAAAGTAAATCTGATCGCAAGAGTACTAGTGGAACTTGTCATTTCTTAGAAAATTCCTTAGTCTCTTGGTTTAGTAAAAAGCAAAATTCAGTATCACTCTCAACAACTAAAGCTGAATATATAGCGGCTAGTTTAGCATGTTCACAAGTACTTTGGATGAAACAGACCTTAAAAGATTTTGGTTTGAATTACTCCACAACAACTATTTATTGTGATAACACTAGTGCTATAAATCTTTCGAAAAATCCTATTTAGCACTCAAGAACTAAGCATATTGAAGTTATACATCATTTTTTAAGAGATCATGTGTTAAAAGGAGATATTTCGTTAAATTTTATTTCCACTAAAGAACAACATGCCGATATCTTCACTAAACCTCTTAAGAATGAAGATTTTATGAGAATTAGGAAAGAACTAGGTATTTTCTCATTTTTAGATTTGTAAAAATGCTGATTTTTGAACAAAATCTCAAAAGCGCACTATATTAGTCGACCGATAAAATTCTAGTCGACTGATGCTTTAAATTTTTAGAATGTATCGCACCATATTAGTCGACCGATATATTTCTAGTCGACTGATGTTTTTAGAATGAGTTGCATATTTTTTAGTCGACCGATAAAGTTTTAGTCGACTAAATTTTTTTTTAAAAATTTATGAAACCCTTAAAAACGAAAACCCTCTTTCTCTTTTGCCTCTCTCTCTTCCGAAAAACCCTCGGAGTGTCGTTCGATCCCATCTTGGTCGGGATTTTCTTGCCGTGACAAGGAGACGCCGAAGTCTTCTGGCCGTGATCTTGAAACGCCGGAATCCTCTTGCAATAACTGGCGCATCTTCAGAACACGCCGGAACCCTCTTGCCGGACAGTGTATTTTTCGCCATTGTTGGGATTCTCTTGTGGCCGACTTCACACTCGCCGTCAGCCATCGTGTCCTCCTCTGTTTCTCTTTCACAACGCCGGACAACGTTCTCCTTCTGCCGGAAATCGTTTGGAAGCTGACATTTTTTGGTAACTTTGTTTTTAACCATGCCTCGTACGAAGTCTGCATCTGCAAAAGGTTTAGGTTCTCCTCCTCCTACACCTACTTAAAGACATGGTTTTTCACTCAGATTACTCTGAAATCCTCTTTTGTATGATACTTTTGGATCAATTTTTGCACTACCTATTTTACCAGGCCGAAATGTTCTATTTCACTTATTTTTTCGTTACAAAATAAGAGAATTATTTCCTGGAATTTCACATCTTTTTGATGCTTGTGCAGATACTCTTCACTATCCTTTTCTTATTCACTTGTTTTACACAAATCTACAAATTAATCATGAAACTGGAGTTTTGTCATCTCTTGTTCGTGATGTTGAAATCGAGTTTGATTCGAAACTACTTAGAAATTTTTTAGAAATTCCACCTTCAGACACTCTTTTCAACACTATTGAATTAAATAATGAAAGAGTTTTTGAACAAATTCTTCTTCCAGGTGCACCTCACTGCCCTCCTTTCAAAAATACTAATCTTCAAACTCGTGCACGCATTGCTGGACGAATCCTTGCCCACAATGTTCTACCTAAAATTGGTTCTTTTGATTATTATTCCATAGATCTTTCTACGGCTCTTTATGTTTTATTTGGAAATATTTTTGTCAACTGGGCCAATGTCTATTTTACAAATTTGTGAAAATAAAAACCATTTGTTCCTTATGGTTGTCTTTTAACTCGTATTTTTAGACATTTCAAAGTTCCCTTAACAAATGAAAAATGTATTGAGCAAAAAGAGTTCTTTGATTAAACAATTTTTAAAAGAATGAAAATTAAATATCTGTCTCCTTTAAATGTTGATCAAACTGAACCATCTGATCCTGCTGAACCATCAATTTTTGAACCTTTACCTTCTGCGACACCTTCATCACATGCAAAAAGAAAGAAATTTTCTACAAGTCAAGACAATGATGAAGTTATGCAGAGACTGGAAGCTTTGGAGTTGCATCAACACACTTTTCGTGAAGATGTGACTCAACAACTATCTTCGATTCAGAAAGAGATTACTTCAATCAAGGATTTGCTCAACTCACTTTTCTGATCTTTGTTGTCTAAACTTTTATACTTTATGGGTTGTAATATTTTAAACTTGTATCGCTATTTTGCTTATGCTATTTCTGCCCTTACTCTTTTTGATTCTGACAAAGGGAGAGAAAAAGATAAAAGATCTTGCATTAAATTGAAATTGCAGGAGATCTTGTAAGAGAAATGCAAAATTTAGAGAAAAAGTAAGCTTTGAATGGATGCATTTGTAAATGCATGAAGTAATGATGAATGGAAATGCAAACCAATCAATATGTGATATATGTGCTTTAAATGTGCTAACTTTCAATGTTTTGCAGCATATTGATAGGGGGAGTAAAATCTCCATCTATGCATCTAAATGCTTTATCTTTGATTAAGTTTGTCATCATAAAAAAAGGGAAGATTGTTACGACAATGAAGCCATACATGATACCTCAAGTACAAGGTTTTGATGATGAGCAAGTGGAATCAACTGCATTTCAGCTAAGGCTATGAAGAAATTGAAGAATTCGATGAAGAATCTTTGAAGACTAGTGTGCAAATATTTAATTTATTAAAAGTCTTAGATTCTTGTAAGCGCCTTACTTAGAGTGCATATTTAGGTTGCATTTCACCTTAAAAGTCTTTAGAAAAACTTTTCTAAAAGAAACACTTTTGAAAATCTTTTTAGAAAACTCTTTTCTTAAATTTTCATGTTTATTAGTCGACCAATAGACTTACCAGTCGACTAATCCTTTCGCGCCATATTTTCTAAAAAGTCATTTTTGTCAAATTAGTCGACCGAAGGTTTTATCAGTCGACTGAACAGAACATGTGTTTTCTGAAAATTTAGCATCAGTCGACTAATGCTTTTATCAGTCGATCGAACAAAATGTTTGTTTTTCAGAAGATTGTAGCAGCAGTCGACTAAAAGGTTTTTTAGTCTACTGATGATATTATCAGTTGACTAATTTTTCTCTAGTCGACTAAGTTTCAAAAATTCAGATTTTCAAATGGCTCAATTAACAGATTAGTCGACCTACGATAAGTGTCAGTCTACTAATAACTAACTATTAGTCGACTAACTGATGTTTCAGTCGACTAATTTTGCCGTTTTTCTGAAACTTTAAAAGGCGTGTCTTTTCATTTTCAAACGTTTTGATCATTCAAAATGGACGGTTTTGACACCCTTTCATATTCTCAACGTATGAAAAACTTCAACTATAAATATGAGTGCATTTTACACTCAAAACAACAAGAATTCAATCGATTTGAATCATTCACTTATTGCTTTTCACTCCTATTCATTCAAGTATTTATTTTCTCACTCACTTGATATTTTCACTTCAGTTTTTCACTCAAATCACTTTGAGAGACAGTGAATTCGTGAGTAGAGTATTTCAACAACCTCAAAAGCCAATTGCATCTCATTTGCATTCAAAAGAAAGGCTCATAGGTTGTATTGTAAGTTGTTACTTATTTTCTGTAAAAAGAAGGACTCCTTGGTGTAAAGGAGTTGTTTGCTTTCAGTAGGGTTGTTACTGAAAGTGGGACCGGTTTTGGTCTGTGTGATCTTGTAGTTAACAAGGTTGATAGTGGAAATCTCAAGCGGTTTTTGCTTGGGGACTGTATGTAGGTCGGGTTAGACCGAACCAGAATAAAATCTTGTGTTCTTTGTGTGTTTGCATTTCGATTTGCAAAATCCTTCAATATTCCGCAGACAATTTTTAAAAGCACTATTCACCCCCCCTCTAGTGCTCGTTGCCTCGATCCTAGTGCACTTTCAAGATAGATGCAGATTATCTAAAAGATTCTCATCATTCCATTAATCAATTGTTTCTTGTATATCGCTTCTGATTGCATCTTATGTAACTTTGCAACTAACTTGTTGTTTAACTTCGCAAACAATGGCTTCTCGATTACATTTACTAACTTTTCTAGCAACTAAATAAATATCAACTCTATATAACATTGATTCTACATCATCATGGTCTAAGGCATGTATCCATATATGTTGGTCATCTAATTTTAGAGAATACTTATACCGAAAGATCATTGACAATTTTGCATATATGATTTTAGGAGACATCAATATTACAAATTTCTTATAGTTACTTTTTTTATAGACCAATATAGATCTCCAAATAGGTTGATCGTTAATAACTACCACTCAAAAAATCAATGATCCACAATAACTCCCATAACCCCTATTTAATGCTTGTGCACATTTAACCCAAACCACAACTATGAACTTCTCATATCTATAGAAAAAGAAAAAGTTCAGAAACAACGGTAATCACCAGAATAAAGCAAACAAACTAAATAGAAAAGCCGATGAACGTTAGAATGAAGCAAAAAAACTTTCACATGAATCGTTGAAAGGGTACACGAAAAAAGGTTAGGGTTCTAGAGGGAAAAGGGTTACTTATCTTTTCACATACAAAAAAAAAAATTTGAACACAACACCTATATATACAAGTAGATTTGCACGCTAAAATGGAATATCACATCGTTTAAAGTCAATAACATGTGAAAGCTCATGAATTTCGCAATTTTTTTATGAATTTAGTATTGAAAGGCAGATTTTGCAACCACCAATGTGAGACTCTTAACAAAATTCGCACTCTAATTGCCTATATGTAAATTCGTACGCTAAACGAAATCTTGCATCGCTTAAAATCGATAACATGCAAAAGTTTATGAATTCTGCAAAATTTTCATGAATTCTATATCGAAAGTAGATTTTTTGAAATAACTAATGCAAAACTCTTGACTACATTCGCGCTCGAATCACCTATATATGTACATGTAAATTCACAGGCTAAAATGGAACTTCACATGCGAAAGTCTGTGAACTCTACAAAAGATGAATTTTGCATCGATAAGCAGACTTTCACAACCATCAATGCTAAATTCTTGACGAAATTCATAAGGGATTTTTGCAAGTGTGATGATTTTCATAATATTTGTGTGAAATACATGATTTCTGCAAAAATATCATGCAATTTATGTTTTTAGTGAGATTTAGCGAGATTGAGAGTGTTGTGACATAATGTGCAAAAACCAGGAAGTTCAGCAAGTGCTAAGAGTAAAAAGGTCCTAAAAAGTTAAAAACCTGCAAAATTGGTCATCGAGTGAATTTTAGCAAATTGTGAGGTTTTTTGGGAAACACATCAAACTTGTCATACGGTATGGTCATTTTCTAATATTTAAATAACAAAATACTTTTAAAGTAAAAAAAATCTCAAAAACATGTTTTGTTGAAAATGGTTATCTTGCATGCATGAGGTCAAAACCTCGACGTTTGTGCTTAATCCCAATATTTACATGCATCACTCATCTCGCGCACAACATGCAAGGTTAGCATTCTAGAGGAACAAGAGATAGAGATGCAAAGCAGCAAGAAAAGGCCACTCCCAACAGAGCAGGCAAAATAAAGGGTGGATTAGTAAGGATTCTTTAGGCAATAGCAGAAGAAGACTTTGCTCAAGGTGAAGAAGAAACTACAGGGCAGGGAGCAGAAAATGTAGCAGAAGAAGAGATGGAAGACACCCTAATCAAACCACCCAGGTTGAAAAGAGCTTTTGAATGACTAAAGCATACATCCCCACTGTTGACTAGAGATGATCTTTCAATGACGTTTGGGTTCACCAAAGGACCCAAATTAAAGCTCACATACCTTAGTTTAGAAGAATAAACAATGTTGGTTAAATTCCCTAAGGAGTACAAAAGCATCTGTTGCTTGGTCTTACCAAGATATGTCCAACTATGCCTCAGTTGAGACATAAACCAACTTTGTAGTTGATTCTCCAAGGGCGCTTTACAATTCCTAAGAAACAGGCCACCCCAATCAAAATATTTACCTTAGATTTGATCTCACAACTCCAATTAATCTTGTGAAGAATGTTTCTTACAACATACTACCCTTTTTTCCTAGCTCTCTTCACAAAGATATTATAATTATCATGATAAAAATGGTCATGAATTATCCACATCTTCCAAATGGCTATGTGAAATGAAGTTCTCCAGCATTTTGGTTGCCAAGAAATATCATCACCTTAATCCACCACTTAAACTCACTTTCAATGTTAGACCATGATATGAGCATTCCATGAAATCAATGTATTATAATTTTCCAAATAGCTGGCTGGCCACATTTGAATGATTGGTCGATTATGCTTTCCTCCTATCTTTTACATAGAGGAAACCTATTAGAAAGGAAAGATCAAAGTGCTGCAAATGATCTCGAGTAAGAATTCTCTCGCCAATAGAAAGGTGAAATGCCAATGATGCTTTAGGAAGATTATTTGGAGTCAACCTTTAATGCGGATATAGTTGCATATGAGCTTACTTAAGACATCTAGAAGATTCTCTTCTTCAACCCATGACAATACATCCTCACTGTTAGGGTGCATTTGAGCGGATTTCAAATCCAGGGTTTTTTAGACATACCTTCTATCATATTGGTTCTACTTCCAATTTCTCAACAAAAAAGGGAGTTTGACAATTATCCTAGCTAGCACTTGGATGAGATGATGTTTATCATTTTATGTAATGTTGAATGGAACCATCATTGATTTAGTTTCCCTTACTAACATCCCATGGTTAATTTGAATTTCTTCAATAATTTTGTCCCTATAAGCATAGAAAAAGAAAAAACAAGGCATCATTAGCAAAAGATACATGCTAGATAAGAAGACCACACTAAGAAACGTGCGACTCCCACATCCTCATTTGGTGCAGCAAGCGTAAACCTTTTAGATAACCTCTCCATGATAAGCAAGAATATGGAGTTATAGGGGTTCCATATAGGAGCACTCTAGTGCCAATCATTCCATTAATTAAGACCGAAAATGATGCAATATTATCATATCATTATTCTTTTTACCAAGTCAAAATAAGCGAAAAATGATCAAACGACAAAAATGGCATATTTTTTGAAATGCCTCACAAATTTTGCTATTTTCCTCACGTCCAAAATCACAAATATTTAATTTTAAAAAGACCTTTTTACCCTTGGCACTGCGAAGTTCCAAAATATATATAATTTTTTTCTTAAATATGTGATTATTTTTTGCAAAACAGTTTTTGTTCTCAAATTTGCATCTCTCTGACTCAATGTCATTTTTATAGTCATTAGAAAGCTGAGAGACCTGTAACTTTCATGTTTTGAGTCAAAACCGAAAACCCTTCTAAGATTTCTGTTTTTGAGTTTCAAAACCGAAATAGTACATGCTTTGCATACTGGAACAAGCGTGACGGCTGTCTGTCCTATATAAATTTTTTGTCACCTGCACTGAAAATCAAGAAAAATAGAAAAAAAAGAAATAGATCGAGCATTAGCTTTCTAATGCTACCAAAATCACCTTGATCTGATGGGTGATTGGAGATAAATGTTCTCTAGAAGATACACTATTCGACTGTTTTAATATGCAAAGTATGCTTCTGTTTTGGTTTTAAAACTAAAAAATGAGAACCCTATAGGGGTTTTCAGATCTAACTCAAAATAGAAAAACTACAAGCATGTGTCTCAGCTTTTCAACGATGGTAAAAACGCTAGTTTTCATCGTCGAATCAAAGAGATAGAGATATGAAAATAAAGACTGTTCTGCAAAATATATATATATGATTTTTCTCCTAAATATATGTGAATTTTCTCCTATATATGCATTTTCCCTCATAAATATATGTGAATTTCTTCTTATATATGCAATTTTTTTCTTATATATATGCAAAATTTCTCCTACATATGCGATTTTTCCTCTATATATACAAAGTTCCTCTTAAATATGTGATTTTTTCTTAAATATATGCGGAGCTTCTCCTACACATGCGATTTTCTCCTAAATATGTGTGGAGTTCCTCTTATATATGCGATTTTTCTCCTAAACATGCAATTTTCTAAGTTTAGCAGGATGTTCACACCTATTTTTATGCAAACTTTTGAGGTATATGCGAACTTAGTAAGATATTTATAAAATTTTGAAGTTTGAGTATAACAAGATGTTCACACTTATTTTTATGCAGACTTCCTCATTTTATGTGAACTTTTTCATCCTCCCGTATATTTTATGCGAACTTCCTTATTCTTACATATATTTTATGTGAACTTCTCCAATTTATGCAAACTTTCTCATCTTTGCCTATATTGAACAATTTATATTTCAGAGGATGTTTCTCTCCAATTGTTCATCTGATGGCATTGAAAAGCTAATGTTCAGATCTATCTATTTTCTTTTTATTGTTTTTTCAAATTTTTTGTGCAGGTAGCCAAAAAATATTATAGAACAGACATAAAAGGTGCAGTCGTGCCTGTTTATCTCTTATTTTAGGAATGTTGTTGGGACTGTATTTCAACGCCCGTTCATTATTTTCTAACAAATCATATATCGATGGAAAGATATTTCTGTCTAGTTTCTTCTTTTTTTGTGTTTTTTCAAAATCCTTTGTTTTATGGGTCAAAACATCCTCTAAAATAGATTGTCTAGTTGTTTCAGTCTGCAGAATATGTTTCTATTCCGGTTTTGGAACTAAAAAATGAAAACCCTAAAGGGGTTGTCGGTTCTAACTCAAAACATGAAAGTTATAGTCAGTCTTAGCTTTCCAATGACTATAAAAACACAAGCTTTTGACATCGGATCAAAGATATACAAATGTGAAAAGAAAAACTGTTCTGTAAAAAAAAGTCACATATTTGAGAGAAAGTTTGCATGTGTAAAGGGTAAAAAAGTTTTTTTAATCCACATATTTGCAATTTTGGATACATAAAAAATATTATAAAAATGTGTCAAATTAGTCATATAGTATGGTAACTTTTCCCAAAATAAAAACAAAGTAGCAATCTAGCAGCTTCTAGAAACTTTTCTAACATCAGAGACTGCCTAGTGTTTCAGATTACATTGAACACCTTAAATTAATTGGAATGGTCGAGTCATTAAGGATGCCGTGGCACAATGCAGCCCAAATAGAACATCTCCTTCAGAAATTAGTTGATAATGGTGCCCAGTTTGTGGAAGCCCATACTGGCTGTGAAGGCAACTAATAATGCATACATAAGACTTAAATGGGATGTTAGGTGTCAATCCAGGAGTCCTATGAAAGGTTTAGGCTCCACCAATTTATTGCTTCCTCTCCCTAGGAGTATGAGTCACGGTAGAGACAATTTCATTTTTTTCGAGTGAAGCCATCAGTAGCAGAGAGAGAGAGAGAGAGAGAGAGAGAGAGAGAGAGAGAGAGAGAGAGAGAGAGAGAGAGAGATGATTGTTTAGATGGAGGCAAGTCAATCAGAATGGATAGTTGCATCAGAAAGATCTTATAGATATTGCAAATATGTTTTAGGAATGCCTCTATATGCATGTCCGGACTGTCAGAACAAGAGACAGGAATTCTGAACATTGCATAAAGAAAAATGTGGTAGTTACTAAAGTCATAGATGCTTCACCTGATAAGGTGTGGGGCCAATTCTTTGATATAGAGAAGATATGGGTGAGTGGTGATCCATAACTTAAAAGAGATTGGTATGCAAATATGAATCAGTGATTACGTACAATACCATCCACGTTTACCTACCCAAAAAAAATGTATACATGTTTATGAAAACAGGCAGAAAGACAATCAGAAATAGCCATAAAGAGAACAAATTAGAATACGTTGTTCATCATCATGCTAGTTCCGAAAGAATTAACAAGACCGAAGAGTCCGCTCATTTGCTTTGAACTTGGAGCTTAACCAATCCTTTTGGGATTGAACGTTAATATCAATAGCATGGGGCAAAATTCACATTCATACATTTATGGTAACTGAAAATAATAATAGCAGGAAACTACAAAGCATCTGACATAGGATGTGGCTAATCAAAACAAGATCATAGCGAAAATATAGATCAGGTTCTAACTGTAGTGAATTGGAAAAGGCAGTATGGGATGCTTTGCTTGGTATGCATGGATTCTCATAAATATATTAGATCCAAGATTAATAGCATTATTCTGTAGCACTGGATTCCACAAAGACTTGGGAATTCAGTGAGGCCAAGAAAACGTTTTAGAGTTGGAAGACAGACAATTTAATGTATTGAAGGAAACCTGCATTTGCATCAACTCGCCTATTGAAAACAGAAAAAGATCTCAGATGTTGGCCGGATGACATCAGAACATATTTTTGAAGGGTAGACCATAAGATAGTATAAAGGAGAAAATTCTGCATTTCAATAGGAAGACAAAATCAACTGCAAATATATGACACTATGCAGATAGGGCATTCTAGTCACAGACTGTTATGTCAGACAGGATGTGATCCCCCAGATCTAAGGTTTTAAAAAAGACATATTTAGGTGCCTTCCCAGCACAATTGCTGAAGTTACTGCTGTTGAGGTCATACATGATACATGCAGTTTAGACCATGCAAACAGATAGGACCCCTTAGAACAGATGGACTTCCCACAGTGTTCTACCACAAATAAGGGCAAAAATATTTGGCAGCACTTCAAAGTATTACTTACCGTTCTCTGCCAAATTCTTTAGATTCAGCCTCTCCATCTTCAGTAAGAAGATGAATCCATTTAGATATCCAATTTCATGAGATGTGAACATGGAAAACATCATGGCAACAATTTTAGTATGGACTGTGAATCTGTGATGCGTCACTCAATGCCATATTACCAATTTCACTACCACCAACAATGAACAAAAATTCACTAGTTGCAAGAAGCAGCAAGCTAAAATTGGTTAAACTTGCCATCTAAATGCTCCATACCAGCTATTGAACTAGGTGCTCAGTTGTGATATTCTTGCACAAAACAGAGTCTTGTTTGCTGATGCACTTGTTATTCTAAATTAGACAGCTGCATTTATTTCAAGTTTTTCACGGGGTCTCCCTTGAAGTTTAACTTGTTTGGTTGCCATTCTACATCAAGCCTGCCTTCAAGAGGCGACTACTGATAATTCAGCCTAAGAAGAGACTGGCAACCTCTTTCCACACAATGCCTAATCCTTATGGTTATACAGAACATAGATTTAGACAATACATGTTCTTTGGCACACAAAACTTTCAAAGCAATTGAGGTCTTCATTATTGCACTTAAAAATTCAATCCATCTTTCTTCAAATCAGAAGTCACTTGGAAATGAGATTTCCACTAAAATGAACAAGCAAAAAAGGTTGTGTGTACGCACAACTATAACCATCTTCAAATTTCGAGATTCTTTAGCAAAGTATACAGGATAAGTCACAAATATTTACTTTCAAGATATAGTTTAAGATTGAACATTAGAGCTCCCAGTCCCAGCAGGAAAATAGCATCAACCATTTTGTCTAGGCACTCTTTGAAATAAAAAAATTTCAGCAACGCATTGGATCCTATTGGATTCAATGGTGGCAATGTTGGAAACTGGTTTCTTAGGCACAAATCAAGCAACTGTCCTGGGCATACTTTCACCAACTTACACAGATCATAGGAGAAAACAATTAATAAATATGATGATGTAGCTTGGATTTCCTTAACTAAACATTCTGGAAGCGTAAGAACATTTGCTTAGAAAAGAGGGGAAAAGAGAACTCAAAGACGGCTAAAAACATCTCATATGGGCCATGTCTGATGTGATTGGCATAAAGTGTAGCCTTGTCCCAGTTGTACAGAATCATCAGCTTTAGAGCCACATAAATTCATTAATTTGAATGCATAAACAATGAATCAAATCCCCAGCCAAGGATCTGAGTCATGGGTTGAGACAAATCATAGAAAAACTATACATACTTGAAAAGAATCAATAGGGATGAGACATTGCACAAATCCCTCATGTTTGTTGACTCTTCTCAACCCAATCTAGTATTCCACAAACACCATGGAAGCAAAGAGTTAGCTCTTTGGGCACAGACAATTAAAAAGGCAATGGAACTTAATTTCGGGGGTTTCTGTACCAACCCAAGGTCCAGCCAAAACCAGACTTTGGATCTCAGTCCCAGTTTAGAAGCTAACCCTTTCAAGAATAGGTTCAAGAAGGCAACCCAGGACTTATAAAGACTGGATCTTACAGCATCAAGGCCAATCATTGACAACATATTCAATCACGATCAGCACAATCCACTTCAAGTGGTTGTGCTTCATGAGCTTGGTTAAGGTTGTCAAACTATCAAAGACCCAAATATCCCACAATAGGGGGAGTAGCATCATTGCATTTGGACAAGTAGGTAGATGAGGAGGAAGTCCCCCAACAAAAGAGTGTTACAAATGGCTCCTTTCAACAGTTAATGACCTTGGGAATCCTAAAGATATATAGTATGAGACTGATTTAGCGAGAGTGTGCTCAGCAAAGGAAAGATGCCTCAGCTTACAATAGATTCTTAAACATTGTCTTCAACACCCAACCATAATGCAGCAATTGGGGTAATCTTGAAGAGTGGTGTAGCATACTTGAAGAAAAGATACCTAACCTCACAATCAGCGATAGAAAGAATGAGAGATTTCATCTCATTTGAGATGTCAGATCACCAATTGCAGTTAACCCAATTAATTATTATTCCAATAGAGACCAAAAATTTTGAAGGATCAACCAAAATCTGGACCTCTTCACATTTCCCAAAGAGAAGAATGCACCCTGGAAGAACAATTTTGTTAATATGGGCTTTAACCACTGTCCTTCCAGGAAGAATCATTGATTCTCTCACCATTTAGAGTAAAACCACTACCTGGTGACTCGATAAAAAGTTCATAATAAGAAAAACATGTGGGATCTTAATGAAAATTATTTAATGGTAAACAACAGAAGAAGCTAAATAACACAAACTAATCTTCAACAGATCACAATTTAAAAATATGCTACAACGACTAGTAACCCTAACACAATCATAATTTATTGCAATAGTTTCAAACATAGCAAGTTGAGCAAGTGAATGATAAGGCAGATACATTTACGTATCCAGAAAATTTCAGGGTAGAAAATCAGCTAGATGGTACTTGGTTGATAAAAAGTATGATATGATTATATGATATAATGTGCACCTACATATCAAACAATGGAGCATACCGTAACAAAACACAGTTTGAAAACCCAGTGATTCATGACTGTTTGGTCTTGACTCAGATTCATCCGGGTCAATTTAGTGACTTGTCTGGGTTTTGCTAACTTTATATATATATATATATATATATATATATATATATATATATATATATATATATATCGATTTACATAGATCTAAGCTGCAAAAGCAACATTAACCTTTGGATCATGTTTATCATGTTCTATTTAATATTTTCATATGTTAAAGTTGACTGAAATATGATGTTATATACCATTTCCTTTTTTATTTGAAAGAACACATTTAATTGAATTGGCAAAAGATTTGACCTAACAATTTCAAATAGGGTACGAGATGTCGCCCTAAAGCCAATATAAAAAAGCAAGTAGAATGCACAAGCTACAATTGGTAGTTCATCCAATCCGCTGGGAACCGATCCAATTGAGATCAGCTGCAGGCCATTTTAGCTTAAATCTTTGGCGAAGTTCCCATTGAATCATACCAAGAAGAGTCGTTCTCTGTGTATGCCGATCCTCAAAGGTTCTTTTGGTCCTCTCCAACCATGTTATTCTCCAAGCAATCATGAGCCAACACCTTCTTATAAAGGCCCATTTTGAGCCTTTAACCTGAAATTCTTGAGCAGTAAGCATCTCCCTGAAGGAGTGAATGTTAACATCCAACAAACCAAAGTCCCACCATGCGATCCTCCTGAGATCTCTGATAAATTAACAGTCACGGAATAGATGCTCTGTTGTTTCCTCATTTTCTGCCCACATTCTGCATCTACTTGCCAAATGAAAACCCCTCGATTTCAAGAATAAATCTGACTTGACCTTGCCTTGCAAAACCAACCATGTGAAAGTGGAAGCCCTTGGGGAAGTCCCTCACCCCCAAAGCAGACCCTTAGGGAGATAGCATCTGGGCATAGGGATCTATAGCATGATTTAACAGTGAATACCCCGTCCTTTGCAAAGTTCCATGATAACCGGTACTCAAGATCCCAAAAGCTAACCCGCAAGAGAAACAAAACCAGCGACTCACTCTCTTCCATTGCTATGGCCGAAGGTCGCCCTCTAAATACTATGTTCCAACCTTCATTTCATATCCAAGACATAGCCACCGATCTACTTGTTCCCATCACTACTCAAAAAAGATTAGGGAATCTGTCCCTAAGTGTTTTCATGAATTGTGAGCAATTCATTTTTCACCATCTCAAAAATGGAATCCTGTGGTGTATTAGATGAAAAACATTCTAACATAGTAAATAAAACATGGTAAACACATCTGTATGGTTAGATCTACTATTTGGTGGCTACATCCATACAAACAAGAGTGTGTATCTGTGTATTACCATATGGTATCATGGTACAGAACCACCAGACTACTATTTGGTGGATAGATCCATACAAACAAGAGTGTACCACCAAATGGTATCATAGTACAAAGCCACCACACACACACACACACACACACACATATATATATATATATATATATATATATATATAGTGATCGGTTACAAACAGCCTTAATTTTCAATTTTTTGTTCTTTTTTTAGAATCTAACCTTATAGATGTGATCTATATACTCTGTTTAGTAGAAATAGGCTTTTGGATTGTCTAATTATGACATGTGTGAAGTTATTTATAAGGCTTAAAAAATTGACAGCTTAGCATTTTCATAAATTTAAAGATTCATAAATCATATTTTTTCATTGAAAAAACATGATCCAACAATTGATCCTAGCAAATGGAACATGTTGAACACATCTGTAAGGCCAGATTTACCAAACATGGCCTGAAACATCAAAATTCAGCACTGTCCACACTTTATGGATGGTTAGGAGGAACTAATCTTCCTATATATGTATGTATGTATGTATGCATGTATAAGTTACCCTCATGGGTTCCAAATCCCCTAGCTAAAACTCATAGGGGAAGGTTGTTTTACAAAATCTGGCCCCATGGATGTGTTCAGCATGGTCAAAATAATAGGAATTGAACTTTGGATAAATTTTTTTAACATAAAAATACAAATTTTTGGAGCTCAAAGTTTGGTACATTGTAGGACTCAAACTTTTTAACCCCTGGAAAGTCTGATATACACATTTGCCAATTTCTACTAATCCAAACAAGTATATCACATCCGAAATATAAATAATATATATATATATATATATATATATATATATATATATATATATATATATATATATATATATATATGGGTTTATCTAACATTAAACTAATTGTATTTAACATTAGATGCATTCAACTTTTTTAAATGACTAAAATGCCTTTAAAAGTAATGACATTTTTGAAAATGCATTGTTACTTTTTGAGGTAAAAAAAGTAACTTTGACTTTGCATATTTAAATTTGTAAAGTTCCCTTTTTACTTTTTTGGAAAAGGTGTCTGACTTTATTTCTCTCCAAATTCAAAAGACTCATAATATTGGCAAAAATATTTATGGCATAAAAATGTTAACAATAAATAATAATTAGGCAACATTTAGTGATTAACTATATCTATTATAAAAAAATATGAACTATAAAAAGAAAATTTATCCTTTTTAAGAGTTACCAAACTAGTATATAAAGCATCATCATCAATTGTTATGTTGTATAAACCCTCCAATTCAACAATTAATTGTCATAAAAATAACTGATTTGTGAAATTGTGATACTCATAAAGTAATCAAGATTTTCAATGTAAAACCAATATGAAAAAAATTTAAATTTTAAATATTAGTAATTAATATTGGCAAGAATATTATATCGCAATGAAAATTAATATGATAATAGGTTGATACACAAATAAAACTCCATTTTCATCAACTCAATTCTTATATATGATGTCAATCACATGTAATCATAACTAAAAACTTAAGGTATCTGTGCATGGATCAGGTTAACCAACAGGGTTGACCCAGTAGAAGGGTGGACTCAGTTGAAACTACGTATCAAAGGGAAAATACGGTCCAGTATCACACTGAACCAAATAATACAAGCTCTATAGTACGAGATGAATATAGAAAAAAAAATATCACAACTAATTAATGACATAAATTCGTATTCTTGCTCTATTTTGTTAGAACTTTTAAACTTATATAGGGTCTTGTCACCCATATTTTCTTGCCCAAAATCACCCCAAACTAATTTTCAACTTTATTTCTAGGCCTTTAGTACCACCAAGTTTGAGTTTTTTATATTGTAATCCAATCAGTACCTTAAGCGAGGCAAGTGCTTTAGCTTATGAGTGAAGCCGTCTGTTTTCCAAGTTCTTTTATAGTTTAATCCTATTTGTAGGGAGTACACGTTACGTTCCCCATGTGCCCTAACATACTAATTCAAAATCTCTATCCTGGTTAGTGGTTTGGCCTAGTCATCAAGCACTTGCAGAAAAGTTTATTTGGGCATAGCCACAAGAAACCACATCAAATATTGTGTACAAAATGTTAAGGAATCCAAAGCACAACCCAGGAAAAAACCTCTGCAGCTCTCATATCTATCTTAATCATTGAAGTCCCTACAAAAGATCAGTTATGTTACCTTGGATCATGAGTGACAGAAGACCTCCTATGGGTGATGCACTCATAGGAAGAATGTTGTAGCATATAACCAATGTTAAAGGTCGAGTGTTGAAGTAGAGGGTTAGCTAGGGTAATCAGGGGATCTGAAGGTATTTGAATATATATATTGAACTTGCTAACAAAGTTTCGACCAAACATAGCTATTAGTTTTTCAATTTTGGGCATATTTATGTCTTTTGACAAAGCATCTTATCCCAAGTTCCCAACACAGAAAGACCAACCTGATACCACTACCTTGCAAACCTTGGCATCATCAAGCATAGAAGGTTATGCTTTATAAGGCAGATTTAACTTGACATAGCAGCTGTAAGAATTGCAAGGTTACACAAAGAGGGTGTTTTACTACTACACAGATTGTTAGGGTAGATGTTGTACAAAGAGAAAGATGTCAACAAGAGATATCAAGAGAAATCAAAAAATTAGGTGGTGGAACCTCAAAGGTGCTAAGATAGAAAAAGTTAAAGAAATGCTACGCCAAACAAGAAGAGTTGGATTAGATGGCAGGTCCAGATCAACTTTGGAGGCAAATGATATGTAGCATTAAGCAAGTTGCCAATTAGAAGCTTAGAGAATTGAAAGACAAGGCTCATATGCACAAAAGGCCTTGGTGGTGGAGGGAGGAAGATCAAAGATCAATCAAGGGTAAGGGGTCTGTTTTAAAGAATGGCAAAAGACAAACATACGAGATTTAGACAAATATAAGCAATAAATAAGGCCAAGTATGATATATATGCCAAAATTTATACCAAATTAAATACAAAAGGTGAAAAGTTACGTGTGTGTGTGTGTGTGGGGGGGGGGGCATATATATATATGTTAAAACATATGTAATAATACCATAATACCCGATAGGGGTATTATGGTCATTTCACAAAGTACCCCATAGGGGTACTTATTTTGTTTCTCTTATTTCACTATTTTTTATTTTTCTTTTTATTTTTAAATTTGTATTTTTTGGATACCGAAAAGGGGCCCCACAATGGAGTCGTTGGGGCCCCCAACGGTCACATATGTGACCGTTGGGGGCTCCCAACGACTCTATTGGGAGCCCCTTTGGTCTCCTTTTTTTATAAATAGGGGGAACCCCCCATGTATGTGGCATTGCTCTTGAGAGCTCCTCTTCAATTATAGTGATATTATTTTTCATGTGTGTAGCCTTTTTATAAGGCCCTTTGTATATCCCTTATTGGATTTTCTCTCTTATGCTTGTTGCACTTGTCCGTGTGGGACATAGTGAATGCTTTAGCATTCTTGGTTTCTTCCGCTTATTTCATTACATGGTATCAGAGCCATAAGATCTACTAAAGGTAAAATCTTGTCTCTCTCTACTTCCTTTCTTTCTCACATCTTCATTGTGTAGCAATGGAAGTCAAGATCGATCTATCATTCAAACTCAATGGAAAAAATTACATGATGTGGGCATCCGCAATGGAAAATAATCTCAAAGGCAAGAAGCTTTGGGGTTATGTAATGGGAACCGTTCTGGAACCCCAACTTAAGCTCACAAAGATGGAAGGAGATCAAGAGAAAGCACTTGAAGGCGATGCTCGTCTCAAGGCCATTGAAGATTATAATCATCAAATGGAAGATTGGGAGAGCAACCATGCAAAAATCCTAGCATGGTTCATGAATAATGTTGAACTTAAGGTATGTACAAATATTGCGAAATTCCGCTGGGCAAATGAAGCTTGGTTTTTTATGAAGGGTATGTTTACCCAAAAGGATCTTGCAAGAGCTTATTTCTTGCAAGAAAAAGTAAGAACCACAAAACAAGGTGACATGAGCATACAAGATTACTATAGTGCTCTAAATCCTTTGTGGGATGAATTGGCTCTTTTAGAGCCTAAATGGGTATCTATGGAGGATGTGGTTCTAAGACAAAAACAAATGTAACAAGATAGATTGTTTCAATTTTTATTTGGGCTTCGTCCCGAATTTGAACAAGTGAGATCCTCACTTCTCCATAGATCCACGTTTCCTCCCTTAGAAGAAGCTATTGCCGAGATTACTCAAGAAGAAACTAGGCATAGCATGGGTAAAAGCATAGAGGAAGTTCTTGCCGTATCTAAACCCGGCAATCATGTTAAAACATACAAACCACCTCATTTTGGTAAGCAAGGGAGTGGTGGAAGAAAAATGATTATATGTCACCATTGTTATGAGCCGGGACATATTAAACCCGTTTGCCCAAAGCTAAATGGGGCATTCAAGCCAAAGGTGGCTTCCGTTGAAGAATCCACCACCAAAGAAGATGACGGCAAGAACGGGGATCTCAAAGATACTCTTGGACAAATCTCCTTGGCTCTTCAACAAATTTTAAAGGTCACTTCTTCCACCTCCGGTGCCGCCATTGCCTCATCATCACCTCCCGGTACGTACTCTTGGATTTTAGATTCCGGAGCTTCTTTTCACATGACCCCTCATGAAAATGCATTAACCAATGTGCACACCAATTCAAAAATGTCTTGTGTCTCTACGACCGATGGAACTTTTCTCAAAATAAATGGTGTTGGAACTCTTGATTCTAAAAATGTTCAAAATTTTCTTGTTCCAAAAGTTAGAATAGTTCCAAAATTAAATCTTAACCTCTTTTCCGTTTCTCAAATAGCCGACCATGGATGTGAAATATCTTTCTCATCCCAAGGGTGCTTTGTGCAGGATCTCCGGTCCGGGAAGCGGATTGGGCAAGGCCATAGGAAGGGAGACCTTTATTTTATGGATAATTTAATGCTTCCAAATACCTCATTTTGTACTTATGTCCAAGACAAAAATATTGAAACTTGGCATAAAAGGCTTGGACATCCAAGTTACTCTAAAATGTATCTTTTTCCTTTTGGACACAAGTTTTGTAAAGAAAAAGATATCAATTGCAAAGATTGCATTTTTGGCAAAATGAAGTCTACTCCTTTTCCTATTAGATCCTTTGTGACAACAAGACCTTTTGAATTGGTGCATTCCGATGTTTGGGGGCCATCTCCGGTTCTATCTAAAGGTGGTTATTCATATTATGTTACTTTTATTGATGATTATACTAGATATGCATGGATTTATTTTCTTAACTTTAAATCGAAAGTTTTTAACTTCTTTAAAGAATTCCATGCAAAAATTCAAAATCAATTTCAAAGTCAAATATCCATTCTTAGATCCGATTCGGGTGGAGAGTACTTATCAAATGATTTTCAATCATATCTAAAACAACATGGCATTTGTCATCAAAAATCTTGCCCAAGAACTCCTCAACAAAACGGTCTAGCGGAAAGAAAACATAGGCATATTTTGGAAACCACTAGATCCTTACTCATTTCTAAAAATATTCCTAAAAATTTTTGGGCCGAAGCCGTGTTAACCTCCACCTATTTAATCAATAGGATGCCATCTTCAAAATTGAATAATATCTCTCCTTATGAAAAACTTTTTAATATGACACCCGACTACAATCGTCTTCGGATTTTTGGGTGTAAATGCTTTGTTCTTTTACATAAAAGAGATAAATTGTCACCTAAAGCAATAGAATGTGTATTTTTAGGATACGGTGAAAATCAAAAGGGCTATAGATGCTTTGATCATAAAAACAATAAGTTATTTGTCTCCAAAGATGTAACCTTTTTAGAAGATGAAAATGGATTTGACATATTGGAAAAATCAAATGAAATTGATTATATGTTTATCAATGATCTTTTAGAAGATTCAAATGATGACTCTTTGAGTCATCCGGAAATTTTAGAAAATACTCATGATTCTCATGATAATGATGTATCACCAACTAATGGTGACAATCTCCAAGTATACACTCGGCGTGAGGAAGCCCAACCTATTAGTGCTTTAGAAAAATTCTTGCGGCTTAATGAACCCCTAGAAGAAACCTCCCTTAGGCGTTCTTCTAGAGAATCAATTCCACCTAATAGGTTTGTCTCATATGAAACTCTTTCACCTAAATATAGAGCTTGTCTAATAGCCTTGCATTCTTACTATGAACCCTCCCATTATAATCAAGCAAAAAGTATACCTCATTGGATTGAAGCAATGAAAGTTGAACTAGATGCTTTAAATAAAGCTAAAACTTGGGAAATAGTTCACCTTCCTCCAAATAAGAAGGCTATAGGATGTCGATGGGTCTACAAAGTCAAAACAAAAAGTGATGGTTCCCTAGAGCGTTATAAAGCTAGATTAGTTGCTAAGGGATACTCACAAGAATATGGCATCGATTATGAAGAGACTTTTGCTCCCGTGGCTCGCATGACAAGCGTTAGAACTTTAATTGCGGTAGCATCATCTAAGAAATGGCCTATATTCCAATTAGATGTTAAAAATGCCTTTCTTAATGGTCAGTTAAATGAAGAAGTATATATGGACCCTCCGTCGGGAATCAGTGTTAACCAAGGTCAAACCCTTCGGTTATTAAAAACCTTATATGGTCTTAAACAAGCCCCTAAGGCTTGGTATGATAGATTTAGTGCTATCATGTTACAATTGGGATTTCGCTCATGTTATACTGACACTGCTCTTTTTGTTAAACATGCAGGTAATAGTATCATCATCCTTCTGCTTTATGTTGATGATATGATCATCACTGGCAATGATGAAAGCGGTATTCTTAAAGTTAAAAATATGTTAAAACATAATTTTGATATGTCTGATCTGGGTTTTCTCAGGTACTTTCTTGGTATAGAAGTTGCATACTCTCCTCGAGGGTATATATTGTCACAGATGAAGCTTGCTGCAGACATATGCTCCAAATCTGGGATTTCAGATGATAAAAAGGTGGAGACTCCCGAGGTTATCAATGCTAAACTACGACTGAAGGATGGAGTTCTGCTGGATGATCCTACGCCCTACAGGCAACTCATAGGCTCCCTCACCTATCTGACTATCACCAGGCCCGATATTGCTCATGCTGTGCACTCTGCAAGCCAATTTCAGCATGCTCCTACATCTGTGCATATGAGTGCTGTGCTCCGGATCATTCGATATATTAAAAATACTTTGACTAAAGGGCTATTCCTATCCTCAATCTCTTTCTTAGATTTACTAGCTTATACTGATGCTGACTGGGGAGGAAACCCAAATGATCGAATCTCAACTACTGGCTTTTGTGTGTTCTTAGGAGATTCGCTAATTGCTTGGAGGTGCAAGAAACAACAGAAAGTCTCATTGTCTTCTACTGAAGCAGAATACAGGGCTATGGCAACTACTACAATGGAGCTGGTGTGGCTTCGAAGTCTTCTTCAAGATATGGGAGTCGAAATTACCGGGGCTTCGAAGCTTTGTTGCGACAACAAAAGTGCCATCTACATTGCCACCAACCACACTTTCCATGAGAGGACGAAACATATCGAAATGGACTGTCATTATGTACGAGATGAATATCTTCGTGGGACAGTAACACTGCCATATGTCACTTCAGAATATCAACTTGCCGATTTCTTCACCAAAGCCCTGCCTGCTCCTCGCTTCTTGTTCCTCCTTGGCAAACTTTCGGTCATTCCCCCGTAAAGTTTGAGGGGGGGTGTTAAAACATATGTAATAATACCATAATACCTATCGGGTATTATGGTCATTTCACAAAGTACCCCATAGGGGTACTTATTTTGTTTCTCTTATTTCACTATTTTTTATTTTTATTTTTATTTTTATTTTTATTTTTATTTTTAAATTTGTATTTTTTGGATACCGAAAAGGGGCCCCACAATGGAGTCGTTGGGGCCCCCAACGGTCACATATGTGACCGTTGGGGGCTCCCAACGACTCTATTGGGAGCCCCTTTGGTCTCCTTTTCTTATAAATAGGGGGAACCCCCCATGTATGTGGCATTGCTCTTGAGAGCTCCTCTTCAATTATAGTGATATTATTTTTCATGTGTATAGCCTTTTTATAAGGCCCTTTGTATATCCCTTAGTGGATTTTCTCTCTTATGCTTGTTGCACTTGTCCGTGTGGGACATAGTGAATGCTTTAGCATTCTTGGTTTCTTCCGCTTATTTCATTACAATATATATATATATATATATATATATATATATGTATAGACTTAGTGGGGTAACAGTAGGAACATCTTTTAGTCTGTATTGTGAGTCGACTTGTTACAAAAGGCGAACATCCCCACCCCAAAAAATTCACATAGGTCCTCCGGCAGGCATCAAAATGGGGGCCGAAAAGAGTCTATTTACCTGTACAATATTCCTGAATGTATCACAGCACTATCTATTCATCTTATATATATATATATATATATATATACATATATATATATATATATATATATATATATCTGTGTGTAGTTAACTAAGAACAGAGGTGAAAACTAAAGATTCAAACTAGATGCGGTGTATTAAAGATGAACACAAAAAGGTCTTAGTTAAATATGAGCAATTAAGGACAAATAAATGAAACATCCTTCCAATTTAGTAAATGAAGAATGGAGAAAAGATTAGTAGAGCAAGAGAGCACCTAACCAGGGTAAATAGATTAGTGATGAAGAAATAGAATTAACCATAAAAGAAATGAAGGAAAAAAAAGTATTAGGCCTGGGTGGTGTGTATTATATTTTGGATGTGAATGGATAAGACTGGAAGAAAACAGTTAGCAAAATTATTTAATATTATTTAGTTTGCAAGAAGAATATAACATGAGTAGAAAAAATTACTTTGGTTCTTGTAGATAAAGAAAGGTGATATCTGGAGTTGCTCTAACAATAGAGGTATTAAACTTATGAGCCACGCTATGAAGCTTTGGGAGAGAATAATAGAACAATGTTTAGGAAGAGAATCACATGTATCAGAAAAACAATTTGGTTTTATATTAGGAAGACACTTGTAGATATTGTTTTCTTGTAAAGATAACACATGGAAAAACCTAGGGAGAGGAGATGAAATGTGGATATAGTTATTAGTTCAGGGAAAGCTTATGGCAGAGCTCCAATAAAAACTAATCATAGATGTACAGAAGAAATTAGATTTGTGGAGTACAAGGGAGAAAAATGGTTTAACAATTAGTAAAGCAAAACCAGAAAAATATAAAGTACAAGTTTAGTGGGAAACCTAATGGGAGAAATATCGCAACCAAGATACAAGATCTTGCAAGTTGCAACTCAAAAATGCAAAAATCATTTAGACATTTAAGATCTATGTTACAACAAGATGGTGGATATAAGGAAGATATCACTAGCAGGATTTGTGGTGACCAGACAAAGTGCTGACAAGCCATTGGATTATTATGCAATAAACAAGTGACTATAATTAAAAGGGCATTTCTAGAAGACTTTTATAAGATCAATAATCTTGTATGGTGATGAGTGTCATCTCGTGGAGATGTGGTGTATTAAGATGGATGTATGGAGTTACCTAAAAAGGATAGGATTATAAATGAATTCAAAGAATGTTTGAATTACGCAATAAGAAAAATACAGAAAATGCCATTTAAGATGGTTTCAAAATGTGTCGAGTCCTATCACAACAAATGGGAAAGACAAACACAACGCAAGTAAAAGGAATTAGGAAAAAAGGAAGACCATTAAAGACTTAGAGAGAAGCGATGAGAGATTAGGAAATTTGCAAGATGATTGATGTTGTAGCTCTAGACAGGAAGAAATGGAGAAAGCCAATATCTTATAGTTGACATAAGGCTTCATGATGATGATAATGATGAATATTTGACTTTTTATATGGTTTCTTAAGTTTTATTATTTGTAATCTTTGTAATATATGTATAGCATCAATAAAAGTTTCAATAGATACCATAATTAGAATTTTCAGTGTTCCCATAATCTTCTTCCTCTTGATCCACTCTTATCACTCGCCATGCCATAATATGAAAACCAATAACCTTCTGATGTACAATGGTCACAAAGTAGGATCTTTTTTCAATGAAATTCTGGCTTATACATGGCAGTGATCACACACATTTGTTTGTGGTAAAAAACAAATGAACAGTTGCCAAATTAAGGTAGCAGTTCAGTACTGCAGGTAATCTCAAACAATGTTGCTTAGAACTATTAGGGCCCATTTGGAAACAGGATTAAAAATTGAAGTTTCACTCCCAGTATGCAAAAAATCTTGCCTACTGGACTATGAATAATCTGCACTCAAATTTAGTTGCAAAAATTGACCTTAGTTGGACATATTGAACCTGGTAAAGCATATGAGATATAAGTAGAGTCTCCATGGTAAAAAGAAATGGATTGAATATGACCAAAATCCAAGTTAGAGAACATAGCCTCAAATACTAGAGGCTTGAGAGGCCCAATCCAAGACTAACTCAAAAATGTAGAGGACCCTATTATAGGTTAGATTAGGATTGGCCATCTGACCCATATTCATTCAGTCCGCAAGGAGTACATTGAAAAGATGGCCTTTTATGACTTAAAAGCATGAAATTAAGAAATAAGAGACAAGAATCATTGATAGGTCAGACTTCAAAACTCAGTTGGATCTACATCATAACCCAATCTCATATAACTGTATTGGGTCAGGGTCCAGTTCTAATCAAACGTTGGCTTAAGCATGTCCAGATTTGAATGGAGAAAACCCATAGCATGCCTAGTTGGGAAAACTCTCAGTTTTTAAGTTCTATATATAAATGGGTAGGATCTTAATTGATCTCATGTTGGATTTCTATATGGTTTATAAATGCCAAGAGCAACATTAGGGTCTAAATTGCATCCAGACTAGCCAAACCCAATGCTGTCAGATCAGCTTTTATGGGTAAGTCCAACTAATACTAGATTAACATACCTAAAGGTATGTCTGTGAATTAGGAAATGAAGAAGTCAAGTTATATGTACAATGATATATACTAGAATAAAAAAAGAAATTTGCTAACAATATTCTTAGATTCTTGAAGTCTTTTTATAAATAAGAGATTTTCAAGTATGTATAGAAAAATAAAAGTCTGAGAATCCATTCCAGGTGAATACTTCCCAAATTACAGGATATTTGAGGATCAGAGAATCCTGAAAAGCCTTATTACATAATCCTGAATTCAAATGGGCCCTTAAACGCTTATTGCTCTTTAGATACTTTTGCATTGCTAACAAAATCAGTCAAAAAATTACAAGAACGATAACAGAAGTTCATGACATTAGTTACATGGGAAGTGATCAACATGAAGTCTTAGGCAAAGTTACTACATGAAATACAAACATCACATGGAAAACAATATATATGGCAATGAAATAATATGTAAATTTTACAACCATCAACATAATCTCTTTTCATATCAAATCCTTGATGAAAACTTATTCACAAGAGCATCATGCAACCAAGAACAATGCATCTTTATAAAAGTTAAAACTAAGAAAATCAACTCCCTGAACACTTCAAATACAAGAATAGATAGTGTTTGAAAATATGAACCTCCTATGACCTCACTGGTGAATTTTTCACTGAGGAGTCGAACAATTACCAAGCTGTGATAGGAACCAACGGTAACATTGTAAAAAAAAAAAGAGATTCTGAAATGTATGGCGAATTGATCTTGTAAATGTGAATAAAAGCTTCTTGCTCACCCAAATTTAACCATCTAAAACTGACCTTGCAGCTGAGTTGGGACCAAATTTGACAATGTTTCACCTCTCATGGATTAAACCTGAAAATAACTCAAACTTATTCCAAATATAACCTCCCAAATCCAACTCACTCATGACAACCTCTTAGATCCCCCGGAATACTGATCCCTTCCTAGGATGAAGCCAACTAGATTCAAATTGGATCCACACAAATACACTTTTAACGAACACAATGCTGCCCAAACCCAATCAAGATGCTCATTGTTCAAAAAACCAGGCAACCACATTGATGCCACATTGTTCACGGTAGCCTGACAGTAGGCCAGAAAAGTGGTATATATATATATATATATATATATATATATATATATATATATATATATATATATATATATATATATATATATATATATATATATTTGGCCTCTTGATCATGTTTTCTTGATGAAAAATATGTTTGTTTTAAGCTGAGAAATTTGGTGCGTTTATGACCATCAATTTTCGAGTCACTGAAAAAACCCTGCTTACATGTCGGGATAATCACTTTTTTTTTTCCAGTTGGTGTAATCTTTTTGTTTTTCATCAAGCACCTTTTTCTAACAGTAACCTTAAAACTTTATCATTTTTAAGAAAAAAACTTGTGTTCCTTTTCTGCGGTTTTGAAAATTTGAAGTTTCTTGGTTACTATGAAATTTTCATGATTTGCCTTATTATTGTGACCTCTCTCTCTCTCTCTCTCTATATATATATATATATATATATATATATATATATATCGAGAGAGAGCCATAACCTATGCCCTTTTGAGAAAAGTAGTGCATTACCAGGACTCATATTATACGCCATTACCATATCCATATTACCAGCCAATTACAATTTATTGTGGAGTGCCGAATTATATTTCCATGATATTTACACTTTTAAAAAGATTATGTAACATAGGTAATTTCCTTGTGCCGGCATTTGAAATAAAAGAACACCCAGTAAGTAACGTAACACAGTTCTTAATCAATGAAAACATAACAAGAACCAATGATTTATTGGAGTCCCCTAGTAGCTTACTAAGAAAGAAAGTTGAAAACAAAAAAAAGGAAGAAACACAATTTACCAGCAATAAGCAGGCTACCTTGTATACCCTTCTGGGAAACATCCAAAATAAATCCAGTGAATGCATGCAAATTTTCTAATTGGTTGATTTTCTGCTCAAGTTTTTATTACAGTAAGGACCAGGAGACCAAGATGACAGCATATCGGGGGATAAAGTGGATTTCTAACACACAAAGAGAGAAAATTTTCAGGCTAAAGGATTAAGGCTAAGCTCACTTACGCACACAGAACACAGCATCATACTTGGAGCACACTAAAATAGATGAAGGCTACATCATTACTGAACTAGACTAGATCCCTAAACACTTTTGGCACTACAATTTACTCATATTATGAGTTAATGTGTCCTGTCCATCCCCAATTTGGATAATCACGCTCCTCTTTCAAATCCACCACCAACCTGCTTGTGGATCCATTCTTGTGGAGATTCTGGGGCATAGTCTCGGTCTGCCTGTGGGCTGAATGTAACACCAACTGGTTCAAATGCCTGAACTCCAAGCTGAAAAGAATACAACTAGTTAAATAGTTGTGCGTCACAATCAGACATCACCTATGTAGCTTTTGTAAGATCCAAGAATTAAATAATTCTTTTTTAAGACAATCAGGGAAAAAATAAGGGCATAAGTTGATTCCGTTTGTGGGTAAACACATCCTAAACATGCACTTTGAAAAATGTGCCTTATGGTTTGTAACTGGTAAAATCGATTTGTCTTTGCAAGGTATGACATTGTAAATTAGTAAATTCCTAGGTCACTATTGAAAAACTCGATAATTAATTCAGCAAGAATATAGTTACAAATTCAACAGCATGCCACCACTGCAGTAGCATAAAGTCGGTTTGCAAAACATATTATAGAGAGACAAGCCCAAAAGCAAGGTTTCCGATCATAGAAAGAGAAGCAAGGACATCATACCAGAGCAGAAGAAAGAACCAGGCATGTGAATGAAAGATGCAGCGGAAAAGAAAAACAATTTGGAGAAAGAATAGATATGATTTGCTCATGAACTCTTCAGGAAATGACTTTGAAAATCATTTCTTCAAAATCAATAACGGTGATGGGATCTAGAAAACTCTCTACTTAGATTACTTAAGCTCACATCTTTCACTGGAAATGCTTCAGTGCTTGAGGCCATCCTTGAATTCACTGCTTCCAGCTTCAATGATAAAAACTGTAAAAAAGACAAAGTGATTCAACATTGTTCAAGCTAAATAACAGGAAAAACAATAATCCAATCAGCTGTTGGATGAACAAAGGAATAATACCTCAACTTGACGCTGCAGTGACTGTATGTAATTAATAATTTCATCAAGGACCATAGCCTTGCCAATTACCTGCAAAGCAAAAATAAATCCTTCTGAATCTCTACTTATTCCATCTACCAAAACCACCACTCCCTACCCAAACCCTCAAAAAAATAAATATAAAAGAAAAGAAAAGAAATTTATATAATAAAGAGCATGAAAGAAAACTGAGCTTGGTTCCCACCTTATTACATCCCGGGACCAAATCTTGCAGAATTTTCATACGCTCGCTTATCTTCTCTCTCCTAGCCTGCACAATAGAGAAGGTCGTATTCACCACATGCAAGACAAATTTAGAATTGACATTTAATGAACCAGTTATACAAGGTAAGCAAGACACCAACCCCATGAGAACCAACAAAGACTGAGTAAAAGTAAATGCTGCATGCTTTTCAGCGAGCAAACACAAAATTCGTTAGATTTACTGATTCTATATGAAATGTTGCATCCACTGCATGCCTTGGTTTGGAGAATCAGCATAGAAGCAAATTCTATAGAACCATCATTCTACACTTTCGGATGAAAGTGCCTTATAACCAATCAACTCAGCATTGACAATTGTTTTCTTTTCTTTCTTCTCTCTTAATAGAAACAACGCAATCGCTGGAAAGTGAGGAAGGGATCTTGAGTTGGGGAACCAAGTACCATGTATGAAGCAAAAACCTTACTCTTTCTGCCAAGCTATGGCTATCAGTAGCCTGTCCTCTTCTTGCTCTCACATGGATATAATTCTGCTTTGGCGCCTCAATCGGTTGAACTGGCTGAACACTTTGTGCAGACTGTTTCCTGTTTACCGCAGGCCTTGTTTCAATTTCTACTCTCACATCACAATTTTCATCTCTTTTTCCTGCTCCCTTCGAGCGCTTGCCATTGTACTCAATCTGCTGCTCATATATAGTTAAACAAGGAAAATAAAACAGTGCCATGAGACGAATGACATAAAACCACCATGTCTAACAGTTATTTTCACAGAAATCCAGCTAAACGCTCAGGCAAATACAATGAACATCAAATGCAAGGGCGGCTCAAGAGAAGTTGGGGCCCTAGGCATATTTCATTGGAGGCCCATATTTTTCCATATTTTTTTTTTCATTGGAGGCCCTCAGCATGAGGCACAAGCATGTGCCATATTTCATTAGAGACCCTCAGCATGTGAAATATAAGCATTATATATATATATATATATATATATATATATATATATATATATATATATATATATATATATATATATATATATATATATTCATTTGAGGCCCTAGGCGGTGGCCTCAAATATCTAAGAGGCCAGCAGGCCCTGATCAAATGCCAGGACTGCACCTGGATTTTCACATCTAAATTGAGATATTGCATTATGAATCAGAAAGAACATCCAACACATATCCCAATTATTGGATAAGTGGGTGCACACAAACACCATTAAGAAAAGCAGGATAAGTTGGGAAATAGTATTATACACCAAAATGCAGATTCCAACTTTTCTGGATAAAAGGGTAGCATTCAGAGCACCCTCTATAAGAAGGAATGAGAGATGATAAGAACTAATTACTGCTATAAGAAAGACCAGGCAACAACCAACATGCAGTGTATAAAGGGAAAATGGAAAAAAAAATCTGAGAATTGAAGCTGACAAACCATGTTGTGATCAGGGCTGCGGCTGGAAACGAGCTTCGAGGACTCATCTTCCATCTGATCTCTTTTCTTCTTCTCGGAACTGCTTCTATAAAGGGAGGCATCGCCACCACTCTGCTCGGTCGTCGTCACCGACGAATCGTCAACAGATGCATCACGATTGCTGGTCAGCTCCGAGTAACCGACTCTCAAGCTCTGCCCAAATTGGCTCCTCGTCTGCCGATTGATCTCAACACCTCTCAGAAACCCCACATTGACGTTGTTCGCATCCACTCCGCCGCCACCACTGAGGCGAGAAATCGACCACATCGCCTGCAAATTACTGAACGGGGACGGAGAATTGGCGGCGGCATTGGGCGCGAACGAATCCTGAGCTTCAGCAAGTAAGGACGAAGGATCCATTTCTCGATTGCTCAGATTATCCAAATTCAGAAAGACCCGAAATCCCAGAATCCGTTCTTCATCCTCTGGTACTCAGTGGCCGAGCAATTCCATCTCCCCATTGAATCTGATGGGCACCCAAAATGAGAAAACCGGAAAATTGGATCACTTGAGCGGATCACAACAAGAGTGAAACAGTGAAGAGATTGTGGATGGACTGAGTCTGGAGTTCAGATTTGTGGGTGGTTGGTTTACTATCACTAGGAGGAGAAAGAAGAGGTGGCGTGAAGATGGGGAATGGAAAAATGAGGCGTTGCGAAGTGGGGAAGGATAATCTCGTGGGGTTTAATGAGGGCCGTACCTCTGGGACCAAACCGAGCTTGATCTTTCATACCAAGCCCGCGCTCCCAACGAGGCAGACGCATCCAAAAGAGCAACTGCTGGTGTTCTCTAGCGAAATTACTCTGTTACAGTGAGGATGGTGATTCGAATCAATGGTGGTGATATTACTCTCTCTCTCTCTCTCAACCCTTATAGAAGAACACAAAACGGTGAGACAAAATCAAGGCTTTGTAGAGAAGCCACACAGTTACACTACTAGTTGCAAGGCACCAAGAGCTCTGGGTTAACGAGAGCTTCTAAAGAAGTCAGGAAGCTTGGTTACGAAGCGTGTGCAAGTACTTGCTTGGAGGTCACTTCTAAAGAATGCAAAGTTGTTGTTTTTCTTTATATTAGAAAAATTGCATTTCTTTCAAATCATCATTTTCGTAGTTTACATTTATATATATGATGGTTATTTTCGGTGAAGAGCGTAAAAAAAGGTATTCTAGTAAAAGGGTGATGCTTTAATTCACTTTTGGAATTTCATTTAGAGTTGCGACTTTTATCTAATATTCCAACCAGGATTTCACGTTTTCTATAAAAATGTACTAACTTTTCATTAAAGCTCAGTATAACCGTGTGTGTGTCTGCTATGGTATGTAGAAACTACTTAGTAAACTTCAATTTTTTTTGGGGTGAAAATGACCCCATAATGTGATCTATATCCTCTTTTTAGTAGGAACCAGCTTTTGAATTGCTTGAATCTAATCTGAATATAGGTTTTTCTGACAATACAAAAATCAACGGCTATAAAAGCATTGATTTTTTGCAACTCAAAAAACCATACTGCACTCATGGGATCTCAACTCACCAGTGAAAAATTGTATTTTTTATTTTTTTACATACTTACCCTCCAAATATGGTCCACATGTTTGGTTTAGTAGAAAGTGGCACTTGGATCATGTTTTACTGATGAATATATTGGATTTGTTGAAGGTTGAAAAATCAATAGTTGATAATATACCCAAATTTTCACTCCTAAAAAAAGTGTTTATATGTCAAAAAAATACTATCCAAGATTTGGTTTCTATTAATTTGTCCATGCTGAATGCATCGAAGGGATCATATTAGGCCAACATGACTTACTTCTGTGAGTTTCAATTGGGGATTCTCTACATTATATATATATATATATATATATATATATATATATATATATATATATATATATATGGGATAATGTTTGCTACCCTCCCTGGTAAGGAATCTTCTAGTGTACAAATGCAATGTTTTTATTTTTTCGTTTTTCTTTTGTACATCGGACCCTCCACATGTGGTTTGCATATTAAGTATAATAGAAACGGACATTTGAATTATGTTTTTCTAACATATATGTAAGATTTTATAAGGGTTGAAAAATAAATAGCCTACAATGTCCAAACTTTTAAACCTCGAAAAAATATTTTTATGTTGATTCCTATTATTTTGGTCATGTTGCACATATAATGAGTATGGAACCCCTTAATTATAACTTATAAAAGGAGGTTGTTTTGACCAAATCTGACCTCATGGATGTGCTAGACATTGTATGCATCAATCCTTGAATTGTAGTTTTTTCTATAAAATAAATATATTTTTTGAGGTTTGAAATTTGGTACATTGTTGACCATTGATTTTTCAACCCATGTAAAATCTGACATATACATAAGAAAAACATGACCCAAAGGTCAATTTTCACTAAACTTGATATGCAGATCACATCTGATTTCTACCACACAAAACAAAATTATATTTTTTCACTAGGGGTTTCCTTTACCACTTTTCTACCCTATCATGAGCCTAGGGTTGTCAATGGGCTAGGTACTTGACCCATCAATGCATACCCAAACCTAACCATATAACAATTGCTTAGGTTTAGATTTTGTTGGGTAACAAAAATGGAATCCCAAACCTACACCCACATGATTTCAAAATTATACTTTTATTGAAAATACATATAAAATATTTGGGCTAGGTCATGTATCGTGCAAAAATCATAACTTAAACCAGCCTCCACATTTCTAAGGTTTGGGTAATTGACTCAATATTATTCGGGTAGACATTTTTCATACCCACACCTAGGAATTTGAGTTCGTACAAACCCGACTCATTGACAACACTATGCCAGCCTACAAGGCTTTTAAAAGGGTTTTCAATGCTTTTCTTAAATCATACCGTACAAATATGTTCTATATGCTTGATTTTATAAGAATTTACTATTGGACGGCCTGATTATGACACACAAGTAGGTTTTTATGATGTTATATATATATATATATAAGATTCATATTTGCTACAATAAATTGGTACATTGAGTTTGAATAACATGATGCAAGTTATTTTGACACGATCTAACCTTATAGATGAGTTTCACCATGCTCGATTTAGTAGGAATCGACTCTTGAATCATGTTTTTTAATAAAATAATATGTTTTTATGAGTAAAAAAAATTAGATGCCTTTATAGCCATTGATTTTGGGATCTCTAAAAAACTTGTATACGGGTCAAATTTCAGTGATTCAAAAATCTGTTCCCACTAAATAAAACATGTAGATCACATTTTTGTATTAGATGTTAGGAAAAAAAAATAAACAAGAGGGCTTTGCCCATTTGCTATCTTGATTGTATCTACAATCGATTGTAGCAATATATATATATATATATATATATATATATATATATATATATAAGAAAAAGGGACCATTCACCCAAAGAAAAATACAAAACCATTCAACCACTTTTAAAATTATATTTAAAAGTGTATTTTAACAAATCTAGCCATTTAAATGTGACCTTATGGTAAAAACCTAAGAGCTAAATCTTATTGCAATTCATTTTATGTATAGTGTTTGTAACGCCCCAGAAGTTCGACTTGAGACAAGAAGATTTGAATGAAATTACCTTCAAAAGTCAGAGTTTGCAGCAAAGATTTTTAAAGATACCAAAGGTTTTAGATAAAAGCACAAGTCGATTCTTCTGAGCACGTTAGCAAAAAGACCCAACACAAACACAAACCAATTTCTTAACTAAGCCAAAATAGTGAGCAAAAGATAGAAAAGAGTTTATCCATAAAAAATGTTTAGTTTGTACAAAGCAAAAGGGTATCCACCCAAAACAACAAAAGTACAAAACCAAATAGCCAGCGTGTCGATGAGAGAGACAAGGCTTTGATCATGTAGCATTTTCACCGCCACCAGTAAGAAGAGATACCTGTCACCTACACCCATAAAAAATGGGGTTAGTCCTGAAAACCAGTAGGTACGCAAAAAGAATAAGATGAACAACAACTAATCTAAAGCATGCTCAAATCTAAGCAAATAGAAACTGATGCAACATGCGCAGGTGAATAGCAAAGCTAACCAAGATATCATCATGAGCTTAAGCAGACTAGTATTATAGTGATAACAATCTAACTGTAAGCAGTCACAACCAGACTTATCATGCATACCTTCTAACTATCACAAATAACAAACTGATAGCAAGGTAAAAACATGCAGTCAAAAGCAAGAACAAAGAACAGCTGTGAGCATGCCATAATGTGATCTGATTATTATCTGGACATTGTGGGTACACATAATGTATAAAATATAGAAACAGTCGAGATCCATTCGGGAGTTCATTATGCTATTATTTTATTATACCCCGAAGGACTGACTGAGTCCGCTCCTAAGGCAACGACCAGTGGTCAAGAGAGTAAGTCCCCAAAGACTAAACAAGGCCCAAGGATTCATCTAACTTCTGCAGAAGTGCTGGGCGACTACCACCTAGGATACTTATGGTACTGCCATTTTCCCTACCTCCGATGATTGGGGAGGCCAAATCTTTGCCCGTAATAGCCATGAATGGCCTGTCCATCGAAGGTTTTGTACCATCCATCCTCTCTCTTGATGAACCAGCCCGAACAAGTACGATGAGGGGTTTTTCTTCATTATCGCCTTGCTGTACATGCCCTGGTCTATTCGACCCACTTGAGCATCGTGCCTGTGAAGGCGCATGATTACCATTTAGTGAGATGTTCATAATTGTGCTCTTTCGCATACCATGATGCTTATTCACTTCGTGCTACGCATCAAAGCATCGCATAACATTGCCACGAAATGCAGCTAGGCTTATAGCCACAAGCCACAAGGAAACACTCAAAACAAGCTCAGATGTTGACAACGATTTCTAGAGGTACCTGAAAAGTAGAAACAATAGCATGATCGCAATCTACATGGCGCGGGCAAGAAGCGAATCAGTAAAAGCATAAATAAGCAAGTCAAGCACAAGGCCAAGGCACATAAAGCGCGGGGCAACAAAAAGTAAAGTGCTGAAACGTAAACAACCAAGGCGCATAAAGCGCAGGGCAACAGAAGTAAAGCGCTGAAACGTAAACAGCCAAGGCGCATAAAGCGCGGGGCAACAAAAGTAAAGTGCTGAAACGTAAACAACCAAAGCGCATAAAGCGCGGGGCAACAAAAAGTAAAATGCTGAAAGGTAAACAAGACAAGGCTCGCGAAACCGCGTCCTTGAGTTTAAAATACAGAAAGTAAGGCCTAGGAACATATAGCGCGGCAGCAACAGAAAGTAAAGTGATGGAAAGTAAATAGTACAAAGATCGCGAAACCGCGTCCTTGAGTTAATGAACAAAAAGTAAAGCCTAGGCACATATAGCGCGACGACAACATAAAGTAAAGTGCTGAAAAATAAACAGGACAAGGATCGCGAAACCGCATCCTTGAATTAAAGAACGTACATATAGCTTATATGTACACGTATATATATTGTTTGATTATCTTTTCTTTAGTTCAGTTTAGTTCATTCAAAGTCCTTTCGCGCAACTTTCCCCTACATTGGGGAGTTGCGAGTTCTTGGATGCCTGTGGGCGTAAGTGCGAAGAGTCTCGGGGCACGAGACATGTGTACGCTCTATCATGCAATCTGCAAGCGTAAAAAGGTTAGCATGTAAGACAAAGGTAAAACAAGGGCCTGACCACCCAGGAAGGACAGAGAAACAAAGTCCCTAACGAACAACAAAACAAGTGACATGCGACAAAAATAACAACGACAAGAGGCGGAGCCCCCAGCCAGCAAGCAGACAACGACAAGGGGGCGGAGCCCCCTGCCGACAAACCAATGCAACAGGGGGCTCCGCCTCCTGCTGGCAAACAGACAGCGACAGGGGGCTCCGCCCCCTGCCGACAAACAGAACGACACGGGGCTCCGCCCCTGTCGGCAAACAAAACGACAGGGGGCTCCGCCCCTGTCGACAAACAGAAGTGACAGGGAGTGAAGCCCCCTGCTGGCAACACAACAGCGACAGGGGGGCTCCGTCCCCTACCGGCAAACAGACAGGGACAGGGGGTCAAGCCCCCTGTCAACAAACCAACGACGACAGGGGGCCAAGCACCCCCTGTCGACGCACGAACCTCCGGGAGGAGAGGAGGGTGGGTAGCTACCTACGGTTACCGGCGAGGAGTCGCCGGAGAAGAAGGCGAAGACGGCGGGTCACCGACGCTAGCACGGACGGGGGTCGACTGCCACCAAAACAGTTGCCGGAGAGCCGTTCACACGATCGTCGGTCGGAGGGTGGAGGCGACGAAGACGAAAAAGGGTAGAGAGAGAAGAGAGAGAATCACGCGAGGGCAAATGCCCTCACCCGAGACACCCGTGCCCTTTTAAAAAAGGGGGGTGTACTGGCTTCTCGAAAGATCGAGAAGCCGGATCTGGGCTGGGCTCGGATCCGGGTCTGGCTCGGATCCAGTATCAATGGCCGATCGAGACACGCGCCTGGCGCGTGTCCGACACGTGTCGGACTCGGGTTTTTTTTTTTTTTTTTTCCGGACATTACAGTGTTGGTACCTCAATTTTGACAGAGTCATTTTATGAGTCATATGCCAAAATTCAGTGTTTTCAATTCATTTTAAAGTTATTATAACTTTAATTTTATTTTTAGACTTTAAAATGACATTCTCAATGTTTTTGTTCATAATATCAATTAAACTAGATGATCCTAACTTTTTGAAAAAGTCAAAAATTAGTTCAATCCAATATTAGAGTAGAAAGTTATGATCAAAACAAGATGACTTATTTGATAAAATCCTGTTTTTTGAGTAGATATTACTTTAATTAAATTTTTTACCACCAAAATGATCATTTGAAAGATAAATTAAAATTGATGATGTTAACTTTTCAATGCACTAAACCACACTTCGATATAACATCTCGATATAAAGTTATGGCCACAAATTAACGTATCAACCAGATTTCTAATGACATTAGAGTTTATTGTTAGAAAACTACTAACAATAATTGGATTGTCGTTAGCAGTTTTTTTATATGTTGTTAGGAGGATCCAAGAATGATAAATTTTCATTAAAAAATCTAAATGTATTGTTAGAATTTTGGAGTATCGTTAGTACTTTCATAGTATTGTTAGCATCATGTATTGATAACGACTCATTTGATCCAAAAATATGTCATTTGGAGATAAGCCTTTTGGAATCCTATTGTTATTTCACAAACTTGTGAGATAGGATTCAACAAACCTACCCTTTTTTGTAGAATCCTATAACACTCCTTACCTATCCCTTCCCTAAATCTTAGGCTAAGAAATCTTTGGCCAATTAGATCTTACCACCTCACCTTTGGATGAATCTTGATCTTTGGATCCCAGATACATAGGAATTATGCCAAAATCTATTGAAAAATCTATAAACAGGAAATTAGTCTCCCCATTTCAGCATCTGAAATTCGAGATCTACAAGCACCCATATTCTACCAAAATCCTTACTCATCTAGACATAGTGACCCTAACCTAGTTAAGCCTAGTAAACTTAGCCTAAGACTTAAATCCCTTTTCTTACCCCACTTTTGGAGCCTACACATAGCTGGAGTGTTGTTTGAGTTCTACCGTACTCATCATCATTGTAGAAAAGAGCTACCTAAGCCCAAAGTGAGATTTAACTTTTTATTTATTTATTTCATTTATTTCACCTATTTTGAAAAGCAGAAATTTTCCTTTTGTATATCGTTTTTATTTCTTATTTTTTTAGCCTTGGTGGTGACTCACACCATTAAGCTAACTTTTCCTTTTAGGACCTGCATACGATATATAAATACCCGCAAGTTGAAGCATGTATTGAAGATTTTGAGCTCTTGGGTAGTTAATCCTTGCTCAATGGAGAAGAAAAGATACTCACCTTGAAGAGCGAACCCCATAACTCTCACTTTTTCATCTCAATTTCAGATCCAATTTTTAGAATCTATTTTTTTCCAAATAAAACCTTCTTTTTGGTTTTCAAAATTTGGGGATCCACGTATAGATTAGATTTTAATGATATAGAAGACTTAAAAAAGCACTTTATAAAATCTTATTTATACATAAAAAAATGTTGCTACAAGAACCAATTATTAAGTTTTTGACCTTGTAGATTGGATATGGTAAGATTTGCCAAAAAATACTTATAAAATCTCAAATGTATTTTGGATGCTTGTACCTTCTTTTGGTTGGATGATCCTCCATCCTCCATCCTTATATATATATATATATATATATATATACACGTGTGTGTACAATGATACCGTACAATGGGATTGAATCCAAATGTACAAATGTATTTAGCATGGTTTATTTACTATGCTTGAAGGTTTTATCTTGTCTAATACATTATAAAATCATATTTTTGAGCCGTTGAAAATCAAATGGCTCACAATTCATGAAAATAAGGGTGCTTTAAAAAATGGTGTATAACATCACATTTCAATCAACTTTAACACAGGGAAAGAGAAAATAAAACACTTTAAACATGATCCAAGGGTTAGATTTTGCATTTGGAACCTAAATCTATGTTATTCAAGTGTGTATTGCAAGACGCCGCCATGGACCCATTACTCTCTCTCTCTCTCTCTCTCTCTCTCTCTATATATATATATATATATATATATATATATATATATATATATATATATATATACCTCCTATTAGTATAGTATGGATTCGGCTTGGGCCTTTGAAAGCATTTGCAATCCTATCCTTTCCGTGCCCTAACAATGAGTAAGAAATTCCTTAGTAAAAACAATAATATTGGTGTGTATATATATATATATATATATATATATATATATATATATATATATATATATATATATATATATATATATATATATATATATATATATATTTTGCTTCCATGGCGGTTACACATATATATACCTCCTATTAGTATAATGATATTGGTGTTAATGTTCATACATACATACACGGTTAATGTTCACTACCCTCATTGGTAAGAAATTCCTTAGTAAAAACAATAATATTTTTTATTTTTTGGTGTTTTTTTATACATCTGACCTTTCAATTAGGATCTACATAGTGCTTGGATCATGTTATTTCAACGTCTAAATAAGATTTTGCAATACCAAATTTTCAACCCTCATAAAATCATATTTTCATGTCAGAAAACCTATGAACCAAGAGTTTATTCCTACTGTTTTTGTCTATGCTGAAATCATCCATGGGATGAGATTTGGTAAAAAATAAAACGGATTCAGGAGCTTGTTCTTTAGTCTCTTATTAGAAGAAGCGGCTGGGGAGTCCAGTTTAGGTAGGTAAGGTAAGGGAATCGGTTTGTGTTATTCGTTATTGATAGGACAGGCCAGTCCGTGTTTGAGGAAGCGGTAGAAAAGGGATTCCCCACCTGCTTTTGGAAGTGGTAGGGCTACCTCTCTCTTCTCTTCCGCTCTTAACAAACAGCTTTCCAGCATTAAACAAAAGAAAATGGAAAGGCAAGGAACAACAGAAAGATTGATTTGATTTGATTGATACATGCTTGCTGTTGAGTAGGATTTGTTGGTCTCACTCATCTCACCTGAAAACCGCTCTCCCTCGGCCGAAAAAAAGACTTTCGGCATTCCTTTACCCCTCGCCGCCGTTCCCCATTACTCATTGTTAGGGCACGGAAAGGATAGGATTGCAAATGCTTTCAAAGGCCCAAGCCAAATCCATACTATACTAATAGGACAGGCCAGTCATCTATATATCTATATATCTATATCTATATATATATATATATATATATATATATATATATATATATATATATATATATATATATATATATATATATATATATATATAGAGAGAGAGAGAGAGAGAGAGAGAGAGAGAGAGAGAGAGAGAGAGAGAGAGAGTAATGGGTCGGTGCTAAACCCATTTGGTGCTAAACCGTGTGCTAAATAAGTTTTTTGGGCTTTTTTTTATTTTTAAATTCTGACCAAGCAGATATGATCTATGTACTTGATTTTATAGGGATAAGCTCTTGAAGGGTTTGATTCCAACACATTGGTGGGTTTTTATAAAGGGCAAAAAATCAACTGTTCAAAATCTTTGTAAATTTTCGAGGCTCCAAACATCAATTTTTAACCCGGTGTGGATTCTTAGTAAATCGACCATGCCCAACACATTTATAGGGCTGAAATTGAATAAGAAGCACGGGAGAAGCTGAAAAACCCATTTAGCATGCAGTTTAGCACTGACCCGTTACTCTCTCTCTCTCTCTCTCTCTCTCTCTATATATATATATATATATATATATATATATATATATATATATATAGGAAAACCTGTAACAACGGACATGATAAGCATCGAACAATGCTTAGACCTGCAGCCACATGCCAAAAAAGTGTTTTTAGGAGCTGTCATGACTGCTGCTAAAAAACAATTTTCTGCCCAGGTCTTTACTGGCAGTCAAGATCGCTGCTAAAAACCAATTTCAGTGTAAAATTTTTTTTAGCCACAGATTGTGCATCAGATTATGTTGGACAAAATACATGTTTGATGATACAAGTTACTATATGTATATTAGCTACCAATGAAGGTAAGGAACTAATGAGTAAAAATCACTCTTATATATATATATATATTTGAAGATCAAATATTGCAGGTGTGTTCTACATGGTTTTTTAGTAGGAAACTTGTTTTGAATTATGTGATTATGGTAAGTAATTAGGTTTTTAAATGGCCAAAAAATCAATAGCCTAGATCAAATATTGAAGGTGTGATCTACATGGTTTTTTAGTAGGAAACTTGTTTTGAATTATGTGATTATGTTAAGTGATTAAGTTTTGAAAGGGCCAAAAAAATCAATAGCCTACAATGTGTCAAAATTTCATAACTTAAAAGATTACATTTTTATATAAAAAAACCACCATCCAAGGCCTTAGCAAACAAACCATATTGAACACATCTATATGGTTAGATTGAGTAATACTACTTGAACCTATGATTTCTAGCTCATTAGTTTATTACCTTCATTATTAGCCTATATATATATATATGATTTCAAGTAACTATTGGATTTTCTTGAGGCATGCTATCAAAAGAGGCTACTACTACTTGAAGAGACTCACTAATAGCTAGCATCCCCTTCCACGCTTGGGAGAATGATTCACACTAGATGTTGACTCTTAGTCCCACTTTGAATGAGGAAGAGATTTAGCGCGTCTTTGATAAGGAATATCAGGCTTTTAGCTCTAACAAATCGCTCTACTTTGTTATCACAGGAGTGATTTCATTCACCGTCACCCCCCCGGTGAAGAACTAATAACTTCAAGCCCATCCCTCCCTTCCTTAATCTTAGTTGGCATGCCTTACAGAGGTCAAGTCAGCTTGCTGTGAACTAGGCTTCCACTCCATCACAGACAAAGTCTGCCTACCGGGGAGAGAAAGGAAATGGAATCAACTCTATCAAACCCTAAACCCGCACATGATATAGGTATTTTTCCCATGTGATTATATATATATATATATATATATATATATATATATATATATATATATATATATATATATATATATATATATATATATATGAAAATTTGTAGCTGCCTACCACCAGCATACTATCATTGAACATGCGTTCTGAGGTTGTTTTTGACAAATCAGAACTCTTAGATGTGTTGGGCATAGTTGATTCACTAAAAATGATATTTGGATATTGTTTTTTTCAATAAAAACCATGATTTTTAAGCCTTGAATATTTATGAAAAATTTAGACTGTCGATTTTTGAACCATAGAAAAACCTACCCCGCATGTTAGAATCAGAAAATCCAATAGTAAATTCTTATAAAAATCAAGCATGTAAAACACATTTGTATGGTCAAATTTAAAGAAAACATATAAAAATCCTTTAAAGGCATAGTGGGCTGACAGCAGGCCAAAATAGTAGTAGGGTGATACACACTCTTGTTTGCATAGATCTAGCCACAAAATGGGTTTAGCATAATTTATTTAGTATATTAAAAGATTTCACCATGTTTAATATACCCATAAGATTTCAGTTTTGAGACCATGAAGATCAACAGCTCACAATTCATGAAAATAAAAGTGGTTTAAAAATGTTATAAAGCATCATATTTGAGTCAACTATTAACACATGCAAATAATAACTAAACATGATCCAATAGTTAGATTTTGCTTTTGAACCTCAGATCTATGAAAATCAAATGTGCACCACTCTAAACTATGGTGGTACAGGGTATCTGTTTATACATGACATTTTTTTTGACCTTTAAGGGGAAATGCCATAGAAACAGTGGATGATTTTATGTGGTGGGGATGTATTTGGTTTGGTACATTGCCTTCCATTTGATTCCCACATGGCATCCTAAGGGTTTATTGGTGGCGGTTAAGACCAATGCTTCTCAACCACAAGATGCACCCAGTTTATTGGGATGACTAATTTGAGCAGGCATCTGTTCTCCCTGTAAAGAACCTTGTCTACCTTTCTCTTGATAGCAGAAAGGTCTCTTTACCTCTCACTCAACATCACCTATTTTCTCTCTTCACTTCTACCTACCTATCATGATAAATATTTTTTTTGAAAGGCAAGCTGGGGTTAGGCAGATCCTTACCAGTTATACAACCTTCGATACCATAGGGATTTGAACTTGCAACGTCCCAACATAAGGTGACATGCACTAGCTGCTCTTACCAGACAAGTGGAGCCCCGGTTGGTACCTATCACACCAAGCTCCCATTGCTATCACTAAAAAAAAAAATTTCTTTTTCTTTTAGAAGTTGAATTTTGAGCTATTTATTTCATTTTGTTCATTTACCTGTACCAGTGAAAAGTGTAAGAAACACGAAATTTTCACCGCGGCTGACATCCTAAGAAAATTATATCAATCAAATGTTTTCCTTGAACTTTTGGTTGCGTTTGAGAGCCTCAGATCTCAGATCCAAGACGTGGCAAACGCGTAGATCCGAAGATCTCAAGCACACATTGGCCTTAATTCATGGGTTTTTCTGGCTTGAGATCTCCCTTGCATTTGAGAACTAATGTTATTCTCCTCAAAAAAGAGAAGAAAACTAATTCTACCAAACACCCTCTTGGTATTACAAACTTTATTTTTCTTTTTTACAAGAGAGTTTGAAAGATTTAATCTTTTGTGTGATGCAAACCCGAGATCCCTTGGTTATGAGAGTCTGACCTAAGCACCCAGCTATCTCCTTCATCCTACCTTTGGTTAGGGCTGGGAAACAAGCCAGACCGCTTGTGGCTCGGCTCATCATGTTCGGCTCATAAAGAGCTCATTCGAACTTGTAAGATAGACTCAGCAGGCTGAGCATGAACAAGCTGAATCGGCCATTTTTTAATTTTGCAATGATAGCTCACTTACTGGGTCCGCGCCGTGAGAGGTAAACCCCGAGTGTGATCACCGATAGGGGTGGCAATTTCTGACACGACCCGCCAACCCGCCTCTTAGGCGGGTTCGGGTTGGGCTTAAGCCAACCCGTTTAATAAACGGGTCGACCCGCGTAACCTGTTTATTAAACAGGTCGGGTTCGGGTTGGGGGTATGCCAACCCGCCAACCCGGCTGACCCGTTTAATAAACGGGTTAGGCGGGTGGGTCAACCCGCCAACCCGCCAACCCATATGCCCGACCCGTCAACCCGCCAACCGACCCGTCAACCCGACCCGTCAACCCGTCAACCCGACCCGCCAACCTGCCTACCTGCCAACCCGATCCGTCAACCCGCCAACCCGACCCGCCAACCGGAAAACCCGTTTACCCGACCCAACCCATTTATTAAATGGGTGGGCGGGTCGTGTCGGGTTACCCGTTTATTAAACGGGTCGGGTTCGTGTTTGCCACAACCGACCCGTTTAATAAACGGGTCGGGTTGAGGTATGCTGACACGCCAACCCACCAACCCGACCCGATTGCCACCCCTAATCACCGACACCCAAGCCCACACGGAGCCCATCAGTTAAAGGCAACTGCACACCTGATGCGAGTTGAACATAGGACAAAAGGGTCAACACCTTCTCCCCAAGCCTGCTGCCACTCAGGCAACCTGGATGGGTGTGTGCACTCCCACACATCAACATTTAGTAAATGTTTACAAGGCACCACAATTTTCGACAAGTTTGCCCTCAATCTTTCCTAGAAGAAATAGTAAAGAAGGGGAAACACTGAAGTTTGAGAAAATCCTTTGAATCACAATGTAAAGAACTAAAAATTGGGGGTGAAAATTGGGCTTGAGTGCATACCAACTAGTTGCTCGTGACTTGGTAATAACAAGAAACCAGAGACTGTTTTTCTCTTCTCGAAAACAAGAAACAAGATATTCGGGTACGTTCGGGTGCCTCAACTCGCACCTGATTTGAAATCAGAATGATTCAAAATCACAGCTGCCTGAAATCTCATATTCGGAAGACATGAGATTTCAGGCTTTTAGAATCGCTTTCTCAGGTGAGCCCTGAGAAAGAGATTCTATCGGAACAAGCCGAACATCCCCTTAGTATCAAAGATAACTCAATCAAAGGAATTCCAACAAACGCTACATGTAACAAAACAACACTTTCTACCAAACAACATGCATGGGATTTTGGAGGGGATTGAGGCTATTCCAAAGCTAAAACTTTGTGGCATCTCCTAATGCATTTATCAAGGTAATGTCAACCTGACTGTCTGAATGAGCTAAAAATTATAGGTGCAGGTTGTGTTGATTCAATTGGATCTTATAAATGAGTTTAATAAACTCGAAATGCTAGGGATCAGTTCTTGGATCATGTTTTTTTATAACATACGCCGATAAAATATCATAAATTTTAAATGTACCTATGTATCTTAATCAGATAATCCAAGAGCTGATTTCCACTAACCAAGCCATATAGATTATATTTGTAAGATTAGTTTAATATAACTTAAAAAAATAAATAAAAATAAAAGAAACTCAATGGAACGTCATGGTGACCTGACCAAATGTCACCCCACATTTATGTACTAGATGCATTAGTGTCTTGTAGTTGAGGTTTTATAATATCATATCGTTCATACGGTATATAAAGATGCTTTATTGGCTACTATGGCCATTACCTACAAACGCCCCTTTGTTTTCACATTTTTATTTTTTGTGGTTGTTTTTCATAAACTAACCTTACAAATGTGATCTACATGTTTCATTTAGTGAGAATCAGATTTTGAATTGTTCGATTATGGCACGCAGGTATGGTTTTGTAAGCGTCGAAAATCGATGGCCTACAATGTAGGATAATTTCTTGGGTCATAAAATCATGTATTTTATAAAAAAAAAACATGATTCAAAAACAGGTTCCTACTATTTCTAACGTGATGAATCCATCTATGAGATCGGTTTGGATCAAAACAACCTGTGCATAGAAGATCCAAACTTGTTTGTACGCAATGGTGTCATTACTAAAACATTACCAATATATAAAAATAGAAGCAGCGATGTTGGCTGAAAAAGTATTTTTAGTTAATAACTTTTGTAAAAAGCATCAATTTAAAGATTAAACAAAGGAATTATGAATTTGTTTTGCCCTTAATGTTGCCAAAGGAAAATTATTCCAATGCACCTAACCCAAGAGGTACTTCAACTACCATTTATTATTTTTTGTTTTCATTTTAACTTGAATATTTTAATATTTTTAGAATGGACGTTCTATGTAATATCTCAATTATTTCGGTCATGTTTGTTTTTATTCACACACTACTTTAGCTATAAAAGTGATTTTTGTGATTCACATTCCCAAACATTAACTTTCTCATGTTTGCTTTTAGGTTGTGAATTTGACTTGTATGAAAATCTGTCATGTCATTAACATATTCACAACTAAGCATTAATTAATGCTTGTGAAAGTAGTTTTATAGACCATCAGACTTGTGTAAAACTTTCACAAGTTTTGAGGCTTCAACATGAATCACATTCATGGGTTGCATTTTTGCATGTTTGAAAATTCTAAAAATGTGATTCAAAATCATAAGAAACCTGTGAAAGTTACAAAATCACAGGTGTTGCAAACATGCCCAACTTTGAAGAGTTGCTAACCTTTCCTACACAATACGACCTTTTATATATTTTTTGTTAAGTTTTAACCATGGTCCTTCAAGTTAAATTATTTTGCTACAATTTTCTTCTATCTAATCAAATAGCATAAAAATGCATTAGTCTGTTTTATTTATTTATTTATTTTTTGTTAGCGTGGAACTTTAATAATTTTAACAAAAGTTTTAATTAGTAATGACAACAATAAACACCAGTTTTTCCCCCTTCTCTTTTTGCTTGATCTCAAAGTTGTTATAATTACAATGACCAGTTATAAGAAGCCAAACAGCTTGAGAACGACTTCTACCAAACAACTTCTAGCTAAGTGAATAAAATCAAGCATGAATTCAGGAGACTTGATTTATGCCATTCTGGTGAAATTTCCATGGAAAATGAGTTCCCACAAACTTGTTTTCCAAATTAGATCATGGGGTATTTCGCTTTCTAGAACCCTAGTTACTGTCTTTCCATTTCAATTCAAGTGTTGAACTGAAACTTGGTTGTTGGATAACGAATGTTGAAGATGGTCTTTCTAGAAGATTTTCGTTACTTCCAGATAACATGAGTGGGATTATTAACATGTTCTTGTTGAGAACATGATATAGGTAGCAGACTGTAGAGAATTCAAGCACCCAAGTCACTGAATTGTCATGCCTTTCTCAATGTTGATAAGAATGAGATGATCAAAAGCTAGAAAATGAAGAGGGTTTCTAAAGTTCACGTGAAACAGAAATTTAGAACTAATTAGGAAGAAATAACTAAAATATGAGAACTAATGTGTGAAGCGCGAATTTCATGGATTTTTTGTTCTTTTCTCTTGAATCTAACCACACACTGCATGCTTGGTTTTATAAGAACCTGCTCTTGAATCGTCTGATTTTGATGCATAAACTAGATTTTTTTAAGGCTTTAAAATCAATGGCTCATAATCTTCATAAATATTCAAGCATTCAAAAATTGCATTTTTCATGGAAAATACAGGATCCAATGGTTGATTCCTAGCAAATTCACCATGCCAAGCACATCTACATGGTTGGATTTACAAAAAAAATGTTGAAAATGCTTATATTTCTAGTTCTCATATTTCAGTTCTCATATTCTAGTGACTGTACTAGGAATTAGTACTTGAGAAATAAGAAGTGTGTCATAAATTTTTTAAAATTTAAGAGTAAAACAAAGTAAAAATTTGTTATACTATATGATACTATTATGGCACAAAAAATTTACTAATAAACTTTTTTGTCCTCAAACCATAAAGTTTATTTCTAGGTAGTACTCACAGTATTTAAAATAATTTTATTGTTTTTTAGCCATGTAATTATGAAACTAATTAGATATAACAACAAATTATTTTTTAACACTATTTTAATTGACCTGTATTTTGTAAATGGCAATAACTTCTTACACAATTTTTTGTGTCTGAAAATGACATAATTAATTGTTATTTGCGATTCATGCATTTAGAGGCCTACCTTTTGGCTATAATTCCAAAAAAAGACCTCTCTTGTTTGAATTTCTTGATATATACCTTTTTTTTTACAATTTTTCAATAAATGTTCTAAAATGATGAAAATGACCTTATCCGCGTCTTGTTAGTACACCATATCTATAAAAGGAAGGTCATGTACCCTTAGTAAGGGTATACTTTTATAAAACTTCAAAAGGTTTCCAACCATTTTTATGAGGGAAGTTAACTCAGTGTCCTTATTTGGCACATGGAATATCAGGTAAAAGGTAGGTGTAAATTAAGAATTTCTCCTTTGCACAGAAAATATTTGCTCTTGATGAAAGAAAGGTTTCTAGATTCGAATGTAAGGGGTAAGCTCATGGAGTTTTATTCTACCAGGACAGTGATATACAGCAGGCAGAGCTAGCGCGGCTAGGTGTCTGATCCTGAGGGTGGTTTCTTCGTGTAAATATCAAAAAAAAAATAAAATCTAATGTCTAAACCTCAGTTTAAGCATACTTCACATGAGATGCAAAGCATACCTCAATAATGCCTAGCTTTCCTTTCAAAGTAACTTCTGAAATCTTCCTCATTTTATGAAGATATGCCCAACCTTTTATTAGCAACTATGGTCCTATTTTGCTCACTAAATTGAAATTTGAATTTACTATGTATATATATATATATATATATATATATATATATATATATATATATATATAGGATAAATATTGTCTACTAATAAAGGTAGAAACCAATGAGCTAGAAATCATACCTTCAAGTTGTATCAACTCAATCTAACTACACAGATGTGTTCAGCATGGTTTGTTTGCTAAGAAGTCTTAGGTCGCACTTTTTTGATGTAAAAATGTGATTTGTACTCATTAGTTTTGTACCTTCATTAGTTTTCTTTGCTTATCGCGTGCCTTTTGAGCTTTAAAAAAGATTATTTCTATTTTTTCTAAAATCTGACTATACAGTTGTGATATGCATGCTTGATTTTGTAAGAATTTACTTTTTGGCTAGTCTGATTTCAACACCAAGTTAGGTTTTTATAAGATTAAAAATCAATGGTGTACAATTTCAAAAAATAATCAACACATAAAAAAATATTATTTTTTTTTATCAAAAAAACATGATCCAAGTGTGATTTTCTAGTAAATCGATCATGCAAAACACATCGAAAGGGTCAGATTTTTTAAAAACAGCCTGAAAACCCCTACCCAAGCTAGATAGGCACGCGGTAGGCACAAAAAAGGTCCAGCACCTACCCTTTTATCTCTCTCTCTCTCTCTCTCTCTCTCTCTCTCTCTCTCTCTCTCTATATATATATATATATATATATATATATATATATATATATATAAAACAATGCGAAACCATTGATGACTCTGTTCCTGGCTCTTGTCTCTCTTATGTGTAACTTTCAATGACAAAACTCCTTTTCTTTCTAAAACTATATTGTGGGAAGAGCAATGATGAAGGCAGAAGGAGATGCTCAGTTATAGGCTGACAACTGCCATGTTGATCTCGGCCTTGTTTTGGTGTCCATGGTATAAAACTCCATGAGTACTCCTTTGTTCGCAAGGAACAGTTTCTTGTTGACTTCAACTTTACAGTAAGAGACGAACACCCTGAATCTCAAACACAAATCATTTATCTTTAATCCTTTCAATTCATAATATAGAGCCATCATCATCTATGATCCATAACAAGGACATTTTGGAAAATCTCTTTCCCACAAGTTTTTGTTTTTTGAAAAGGCAAGCTGGGGTTAGGCAGACCCCTGCCAGTTATTATTCAATGCACCACTGGGGTTTGAACCTGCAACGTCCCACCACAAGGCGACTTGCACTCACAGCTCCTACCAACCACGCCGAGCCCCCGTCCATCTCTTTTCCACAAGTTGGATAGTTTGAACTTTGAATGCTTGGTTAAGTTGTATAAGAAGGCATACAAAAAAATGTGCTAGCTTCCTTGACATCATGCTGTAAGTCGCCTTCCATGCTCCATATTAGGTGTGGCATGTTCATCCCACTTGCCTCTTGCTTCACCATTAAATGTGGGAAAGAGGCCCATGTTCATATGAAATTGAGCCTATTTTCCATGGGGGCACAACACGAATGCCTCGTGGGAAAGTGAGGTGTGGAGCCCACATGTTGAATGTGCATCCTTTGTGTTTCATAGAAAATGGGCCAGGGTCACACTGCCTCATCCCTGGGTAAGCACCTGGGGAAGGACCCATGCTTTTGTATGGAACAGATGTAAATCGAAACTAGATTTAAAGGAAAAGTCTAACCAACCACAGATTTATCTAGGAAAAGCAAAAAAAAAAAATCAAGAAAATTGCGAGAAATAACAAGAAATTAACTGAAAAAAGGAAATAATCAAAATAAACTGAAAATTGACAATTCTAGATTTCGACTCAAGCATCCCTCTAATCCTAGATCTCCTTCTTATAGAAAAAGAATCTTAATCCAAGTAGACCTAAACTACCATTTTTGAAAAGCATTAATTAAGAAATTAACTTGCCAAACCCAAAAAATTTCAAAAATACTATAAGGAATAAAGATGAATTTTATTTGAAATAATGGTTTCAATTTAGTTTGTATTTAATCTCAATTAATGTTAAATTATTATTTGGATTTTAGTTGAAATTTAATTTAGTTTAGTATTTTATTTTAAGTTGAATTTTCATTTAAGTTGAATTTCAATTTGGGTTTAATTTAGAATTTAATTTGGAGTGGATTTGGATAGTTATAATTTTAATATCTGTGTCTGATAAATGAATTTTGGATAATCTAATAAATGGATCTCAGATAATCTAATAAATAAACCTTAACTAAATTTAGATTTATTTTAGATTTAAATTAATATATTGGACCCATAGGGTGGGATGTCCTGTACAACATCATTATTGTTCCAGCAAAAACTTTGGCCGATCGATGGCTCACCAATTAAATTGGAGTCAACCTTGATGTTTCTCATCTCAGGGCATCAATATCGACTATCTATATGCCCGAATTGGTGGTGATTGAACTTTTTATTATTGGCTGAAGTTCATGCCTAATTGCTGGCCAAAAATCAGTACTTTCTAGCATTGACTAATTTTTTTAGCCGATCCGTGCACTATGATTAAATTGAAGACCACCATGACGATCTACGTTTCGAGGGCTATTGAATCAACTATTTAAACATCAAATTCAATTAAATCTTCCTATTTGCAAGCCTCCTAAAAGAATAGAGTTCTCGTAGAGGTAAGAGTTTTTTTGAGAGAGAGACTCTAAGAAAATCTATAAAAGATAAAGAGGAGACCCCTCACTCAATTTCAACCTTCTCTCTCTCTATCCTCTTTTTTCTAAAACTCTAAGTTCAGACCTCCATTAGAGCTTGGAGGTGAAGCTATATATTCATTGGTGGTAGAGCTTGGGGACGATTCGATCTGGTGAAGATGAAGAACTCGTGACCTGACTATTTCAAAGCAAGGTCTCACTAACTTTGGATGCATATATGAGCAAAAGTACATGATCCATGCATGGAGACGAGTTCCCTATGCATCTTACAACCAAATATTGGTCCATATATGAGTAGGATCTATTTTTGATGTGTTTTCATGGTTTTAAAACACAAGATAGGTTTTTGAGAGATCGGTTTTGGAAAAAGATTATGTGCTACATTGTTGCGATATATTTTGTATATTAATCATGTTTTGAATTGTAGATCTGTATTAAAATCATGTTTAGATGTATTTATGCATGATTAGATAAAGTTTTAATGGATCAAAATCAATTTTAGTGAATTTTCATGGAGAATCTTCATGTAGGGTAGATTCTTTGTAGTTTTTAAAATAACATGTTTTTCTGAAATCTTGATTGGACCAATATGCTTGTAAATTTAATTTCTCTTAAATGAACTATAAGAAAATTATGAAAATTTATGTAGACGTTCTACTCATGTAGAGAAAGAATTTAATATGAACCTTGCACTCATCTAAGTTAGGACGAAGGAGAGATGACCTCTGCAAGTTGATGTAGAAAATGTATCTGAAATAGTGAACCTATTTTGATAGATTTTTATTAGAAAATTTATATCCCTTTGACTCTGTATTATTTTTAGCAAATCTTTTTATGAATGATTCTTGATATATATGTGAATTCATGATAAAAAATTTGTATTCTAGTTCACTGTGATTTGAAAATTAAAAATCGAGCAAGATGGTCTAGGAACTGTATTTTCCTGTAATTTGTCTTGTCCAAGAACATAAGTTATAGGTTGTATAAAATTTTTAATTAAGGTTTGGTAATGTTTTTTGCTCTAGTGTTTTTGTACTTGTTGTGGACATGTCTAGCTATGCTCTGTAAAGTTGCATAAATTTATTTCATTGTCTATGATGCCTTGTTTGAACTTTCAATAGATGGATAGGTCTAGACAATCTTGTTTTGTGAATAAAAAATAGACCATCATTGCAAATTTTTTATAAATTCATCCATAATGATTTTGAGGTTAGATTTTCGCTTGTAATCAAGTAAGTTGTATGCAAATGCACTGAATGTATTTGAAGGCCAAGTACGTAGTTTGGAATCTTCAACAAATTTACAAGTTGGGTAAAATTTTGTCTACATAGCTTCGAGTTGGAAACATGTATGCTTCATTGTTAGGGTTCCAAAAGTAGACACCATGGGCATGAAACGATTTCAGAGGTGAACCTTATTTAAATGACTTGTTTTTGTATAGTATGTGGGCATAGTGTGGCATGGAACTCTACCTTGGTTTATGAGCATGAATTGTATGTTTTAATGCATATCATGAATGTTAACATGTGCATGATGCTTTGATGTATTACATGATGTGATGATGTACAATATTATATGTGATGTGCATCATGATGTGATTAAATGCTATGATTATGTTGTAAGTTATGAAATATGCATGCATATTGAAATCTCAAAAGGAAGCTTGTGGTTTGTATGATAACCAATGTTGTGCCCTAAGTGAGGCGATGCCTGAGCCCAAATTAGAGACTATTGACCCTGTGTGTGGTTAAGTGTGTTAAAGGCATAAATCAACATGAAAATTAATGAAATAAATGTGAAATATAAAATAATTCTCTTATGCTTATAAGGAGAGGGTAAGTAGTACTCTATGGCTTCAGGGGTTACTTTATACTCCGAAAGATAACTTTTCTCCTGCCCAGGAGATAGGGGACATGACTACCACTAAGGTTTGTCGGGTGGTAGGTATAAGACTCCAAACTGGAGGTATAAGACTTTAGTTGGGGGTATAAGACTTCAACGAAAGGTATTCTGATATATTAGGTTAGAGGTTTGGGTCTCTTCCTCGATGTTGGATTGCCCCAAACCCAGGACCAGAGAGGTGTGCAAGGCCAGGTTAATAAAGCACAAGTTGTTTGAATGTACACCCTGGGCCTTTGCCACTAAGTCCAGGTTGTTTGTCTACTACTCATAGAATTGGTGTAAAAAAGAAACATTCTTGTCTTGTACATATAGCTAAGGCATGATATGCATCGGAGAAGAAGCTACCCATGCATATAGGGAGGGTTCTTTGTTTTTGGTAAGATCATGCATTGATTAACTGTTCATGTGCTTATGCATAATTGATTATATGTCATTGATTTTGTATGTGTCTACATGTGGATTTCAAACATACCCTAAGTAATTGAATGTTAAGCATGTGTATGTTTTGATTTGATATCCTATGCATGAATGTATTTATAATTTCTGTATGTTTAAACTGTAGCATGGTTATTGTTTTAAATGCATGTTTCATCTGTGCTTAGTTCTGTATGTGATTCATTGTTAGTGTTGTCCTACTAAGGCTCAGAATGAGTATAATCTCAATGTTATAATCATATATATAATGATTAGATATGTTGGAGTGATGATGAGATGCTTGTAGAGGTGTGCCAAGAATCAACTGTTAGATTCTAAAATTTTTGTATTTTTGGCAACACTTTACAATTTATTTAAACTGTTTAACATTTATTTATGAAATTATGGATGGATGGTTTTAAACCGTTTGATGAATGATATAATTACTTTTTGTTAATGTACCTGTAATCCGCCCAGGGTTTTTAACCAAAGTATTTTTTGACGTTTAATAAAGCAATTCCTTGATGTAATGTAGCCATCGTTGAGACCATCACATTATTATATATTGGAATTAATGTTTAAAAAAAATCATGTTTTTTCAGGTTAAAATTTTGGAGCATTACAAAACTTGTTTATCCTAATGAACTAAGTTGGGATGTAAATCATGTATTCATATCTGATATCCATTATAAGAGATCTAAAAAAAATCCAAAAGTATAATACAGATCTAAATGGACCCTATTGACCTAGATAAGTTTCACCCTTATTGCTGCATCAAAAACCCACTTTCTATGGATGTGTGTGAAACAAACACGTCCTTAAGGGGTGTTTAAATGGCAAGACTCAATCGTCCCATCCTGTATGGGCCTCATGTCTCACATCAGAAGGGAACATTTGTGTCCCTACAAAAAATGGGATACAAGTATTACTTGCATCTCATTTTGGCTAGAAAAATACATCCAAGATGAATTGTCCAGGACATCAAACACCCCCTTACTTTAAAACTATTTAAGGTTAGGGTTCTTGACTTTATGAAGTCTAGAGTTCCTACATCGGTATACTCTTTTCCTAGATCTCTAGATTTTTTTATCCAAACTCTCAATACCTTTTCAAACTTGTGGATACTTTCTGATTCACTATTTAAAATTGATGTTTCTAGAGGCAATTAAATTGTTCTTATATATCAATACATTTTACTAAAGGAAGTACTACATTATCATACCATGCTTAATCAATAATAAGTCTTTAAGTGTGTTCTCTCTCTCTCTCTCATCATGCAAATATGCAGATTTTAGGTTGCTTTACATTATTCAAAAGGGGACCCTGAAGGTCCATTGGGTTTGAGAGAAAAGGTAGGCTTGATTTAGCCTAGCCTGGATCTTACTGGGCTTGGGCATAGGCGTGGACCTAATCAAGCCATAACCAAAGGAAGCTAAGTAGGACTGCACATGCAATTGAGCTTTCCTCTAGTGGGATTCGATTAGTTTGCTTAAACAAATACTCTGTGCCTAGCCTGATTGCTTTTATGGACACACCTAGGCTTAGACCAGTTGACCTTGAATTTAAATTTTGGGCACAAAACTAGCCCATCTTAGCCGCGTGCTGGAAGTCCAATGCCCCACCTGATTCTGTTTCTACCCTAAATTGGTACGCATTGAATGCTTTCAAACAAGCTTTTTGTAGCATAAAACTTTGTGGGCATACCCTTAAACATGAAAAATTGGGGTTTGAAGTAGATACAACTCGATGTAGGCTAATTAATCTAGATTTGGACTTGGCTATTGAGTTAACCATTTAATCAAGTAAGGCATATCACATTTTTCTTTTTCTGTCTTATAAAATAACTTTGATAGTTAAGGAGTTGGAATGCTACTAGATTCAGACATGAAAAACTCTTGCAAGATACAATGAATTGTGTAAAATCCACTTAATAAATTTTATGAAAAATGATGCATTTTCGAAAATGTCCCATAAAATCCGCTAAATAAATAATATCGTAGGTTACCAATATTTTCTTGCCTGTTTTAACCCTCGCAGGTGTAATTTTTTTATTTTCGCACTTTATGATGCTAAAATAATACACTCATAGATCTCATCAACAAAATTGCATTGGAGGTTGTGATAGTACAAAAAAGTTTGTGAAATTACAAACAATTTATGAAACTCATGACGAGTCTTGCACGATCACCAATAAAAATCATAAAATTTGCAGAAGTCCGATAATTACAAAATTATTGATGAGTATCGCATGAAGTATTACAAAATTATAAAAAATTATAAAAGTCTCATATTATGTAATTTCTTATTCGAATACACCCGTATTGCGAAATTACTTTTTCTTACAAAATTTTATCCCATATAAGTGACATGTTTAGTTTTTTCTTTTCTTTTTCTTGTTTGTATTTTTAAGAGTGGTAACCCTAATCCTCCTAGCTCCAGAACCCCAACCCTTTCAGCCATTTCCGTAAAAGTTGTTCACTCCACCTCATGCAAGGTTACAATATCTTTCTCCTTCACTTCTCTGGTTAGCTATTATGGTGAGTTTCATACTATGTACGTTTTGTTGTTGTTTTTTTCTAATGTAATTTCCTCTTCTTTTTGTTTGGTTGTTGTTGTGGACTTATTATGTATGTTTCACTATTATGAATGTTACCATATGTAAATATGAAATATTTGTCACCAAATTTAATGCTTATGGTTTATGACCTTTAGAGTTTTTTGCATGTAATATAGTTTCTTCTTCTGTTTGTTTAGTTGTTGTAAACTTATCATGTTTATATATGTTTCATTGTTTAAGATTTACGGTCTTTAGGGATTTTTGCATATAGTTACCTATAAAAGTCAACACCAATATGCATAATGGAGTTTGCAAAATTTCTTATTTGAATCCACTTATTAAATCTTATTTTTAAATTATAGGTAGCTCACGATATCTAAACGTTGTGCAAGCAAATGAGTCAACGATTAGTCACCCGACACATTTATAGTGGTTGAGACTGAAGAGGACCAACCAAAATATATTAAAGTGATACTGGTTTCCAAAGAAACTTTTTTGGTCAATGAAGTAAGTATATTACCAATTTTTTTAGGTGTTTGTTTGTTCTGATCGTATATGAATTCTATTAAAAATAACATGAGTGTATTTACGTACTTGATGCAGTACCTAAAAATATTCATACTTAGACTTACGTTGGGCCTTCAAAACATAGAGTCCATACCATAGGGTGGCCATTACAGAAAGACACCTGGATGAAGATCTCTAAGTTTGGTGTGCTAGCATGAGGTTCTTTTATAGATAGAGTTAGTTGCACTTGGAACTAACAAAACTCATCTCTTGCCTCTATAATTACAAGATCTAAAGCGACGAGGGGTTAGGTGGGAAAGTGTCTCCCCTACCCCTCCAACAACTAAGACCGAAGACTTTTTCCCTCCAGACTCTGCCTCTGATGATCGGTGTATGACAATGCTTATATTATTTTCTTCCTTCTAATGGAAACTAATCGATAAACATTAAAATTCATAATAAATGCTTGAAACTCTCCTACATCGAGACAGGGCAGGCTTATGCTTGGAGCCCGACCGTGTGCTATATTTGTTCTATAAATGTGACAAGGTATATACTTACATAACACAAAATTCGAATTACACAACTACCTTAAAATCAATTTATGGCGCAGATCTTGATTCCTATCAATTGGGATAATTATCATTAGGTTATTTGGAAGATGAATACAGAAGCAAAGAAGTTAAGGTTGTACAATTCGATGAGGACTACAGAACTTGCTGATAGTAACACCATATAGATGGTACATAATGTTATTACCTATCCAATATTGTGCTTCTTTTGTTTAAGTACTCATTTAGTTTAATGTTGTATTGTAGGTTTAATTTTTTTATGACTGGATTGGTTACGATATTTATGCAGAATAGTCAACCACTATTGTATAATACATTCCTAAGCAATCAAACTGGTAATTACTTTTTTATATGTTTGTTAACTCATTTTGTACATGTTTGTTCACTTGGTATATGAATGTTCCAGGTATGATTGTGGAATATGTCTTTTTGTATATGAATGCTTAGGATTAGGCAAACCATTAAATTTCACACAGGTACACCATGTTATGTGTTCATGTTTTGTTTCTTTTTCCTGTGATATTTGATGCATATTTATTGAGTGATCTTTTTTCAGGCTAATATAAATGCAATTATGCATCAAATGATAAAGCTCTATAAATGTGAAAGGAAGATCGTCTGTGAGGAGTAAAAGAAAAATAGAGGTGATCTTGTGGTAATGAAAGTTGATGAATAATCTAAGTCGGAGGATGCCCTTGCCCTTGAGGATGTAGAAATTGTAATATCCATAATTTTTTGGCAATTATTTTAATAAATAAAGATGATTTTTATATCAAATTTAAGGATGTTTATTCATTCAAGTATGTATTGGGATTTGAATTAATAAATGTGTTATTAGTTCAAAATTTAATATCAAGGGAATTGGTATTTTAATTAAAGTTAAAATAAAATTCAAAATTTAACTCAGAGTTAAATTAATGCAAATTAGAATTTAAATGGAATTTGGATTTGAATTTTGATTTGAATTTAATTACAAATGAATTTAGATTTAGTATATGGAGTTAGATCCAAATTAGGTTTGAAACCATTTGGATTTGGATTAGGTATGAAATCCAAGATTTAAAATAGATTAAAAATCCAAATTGGAAATTAGAGAATTTAGTAAATTAAATAAAACCTAATTAATTAATTAATTAAGCTAATCCAAGAGGGTGGAGCACCCTTGTAGGTGGGCCCACACCCCATTGGCTAGATATTACTTTCTAAAACTTTAAAATCCTTTTAAAATCTCACAAAGAAAAGAAATAAAAAGGATTTCAAAACTTACCAAAAACAAGTCAAGGCTTTGGTAAGAAAAGCCTTGAGACCAAGTTGGACTCAAGTAACAAGACAAGCCAAGTAGGGGGACCCACATGGGAGGTCCCTACCTACTTGGAATAAAGAAAAAAAAATGAAAAAAAGAAGAAACTTTTGAAATAAATCTAGCTTTTGTTGGAATTTTGAAAAAGAAAAAAAGGCAAGGAAAGGTGGGGGGTTGACCAGCCCTCTTTCAGCTCTAAATGGGCTGCTAAGGCAAGCTCAAGACCTTGCCTTAGAAACACCTAAACCCATAAGAAGGGGGAAGTCCATAGGGGGCATCTCACCTTGTCTCTCTGTTTCTATTTTTTCTCTCTCCTCATTTTCTTATTCCTTTTCTTATATAGACGCTGATCCAACAACCAATAGAGGTTGTACCTTGAAGCTGATTGTGGTTTGAAGGTGTTGCTTTCTCATTTGAAGTCAAAATACAAAGGGTTTTGCCAGTTCAAAAGTACATTCGAGGTAGGTTCATCAATCACGTAGACGTGGGTTGATCCAAATGCATGAGTTATATGTAGGATTGATTTTTAGATCTGACCAATGTGGATCCGACCATGGAATATCTTTAAAAAGAGGATTTTCACTTTTGAAAAACTATTTTTGGTGAATCCATGTCACCACAGGGTCTTTGAGAAAAACTGGTTTGCAAAACTAGATTTTTTTAAGTCTTTAAACAAAAATCGGTTTGGGGAGGCTTAGGTTATATTTCTTTTGGTAGATCATGATCAATTATAACATATTTAACATTTTATTATTAGATTAAAATGATGCAAGCATGAGTTCTAAATTCTAAATTTTGTATATGCCTAGATCTATATGCAATCATGTAAAACCGTCTTGTAGAGAGGATTAGGCAAAATCGATATAAAGTTTTATGTTTTTTGTTAAATTATATTCTAATTAGCATGTTAGTGAGTTAAGTTTATGTTAGTAATGTCAATCAACATGTTATTACATCTGTAAAAGTATGATGATCATGCTTTGGTTGATTTTCAAATTATTTTTTGGTCAAGTTTAAGTTTTTAGAGTGAATACATGAAAGAACCATAATTTTGGAATGATGAATGTGGTTATTTCAATTTTTTTATAACAAAATTTTACTAATTGTTGTCATGTATTGTCAATGTGATTAAACATATGAAATTATGGTTAATCATATATTTATGACTATCTTGATTTTAGTTATTAGTAGATCATGAACTTTGCAAATCACTGTTATGTTGTTTTTAGTTTTTACCTGACTAGTTTCATAAACAAATTTGTATTTCCTAGGATATGAATTAGAAAAATTCAAATAAAAATACTAGGATGTTCTACACATCTGTTAGAATCTTTTTTTACTTTATTTGAATCATTTGTGTGGATAAAATGTCTGAGCATAGATTTTATGTCCTCTCTAGGATTGTTTTAAAAAATCTAGAAACCTATCCAAAATGAATGAAAATAAATTATAACAATTTTGGGCGAAAGCCAAGACATTAGAAAATTTTATAAAAAGGGTATTATCAAAAAAGTTCAAAGTAAATCTGAGGAAATTCTCCAATTTGTAAAACATTTCAGCAGGTTACAGAATATGTCCTGTAATTTTTTTGGAAAGAGGTCGCTTACAAAATTTACATGGATTTATGGGAAACGAGTTTGAGAGTGACATTTTGGCAGTTTATTACTGACATATTAGGACAACTCCAATTAAGTTTTGGAGGTCAAAACTATTCTCTATTGTTTTTTGTGATTTTTCTAAAATGAGGTAAACATGGATTTGTTATTTTCTAAATGACATGTATTAATGCCTAATTGTTTTTCTACATTTCTAAGCATGATGAGTGATGGTTAAGACATGATTTGTGATATTTTATGTATGTTAACTTAATGTTCTTTATGCAAAATTATGTATGTTAAAAAGTCATATGTCATATATGAGAATGTGCATTATGCATCATGAGGCATGATTTAAGAAAGAATAGAATGCACTTATGATTTTGTTAAATGATCATAGTCATGAATGAAATTATGCATGTAGCTTTTATGTAAGCATGTGAGCATGTACATTGGTGTATGTATGCTGACAATAAATATGTGGTATGAGCACAAACATAGCTCGTGAGTGAGTCTGAGTTCGATGAAACCCATGAGTGCTTGTTGAACACCAAAGAAAGAAAAGACTTAAAAAGACAATCACATAATTGCCTCAAGGTGGCTGTGTTCAAAGTTACCCAGAGATGGGGTTTGTACTGCGAGCAATTTGAATGGTTTAAAAACAACCTTATATTATGAATTCTTCCCGAGTGAAGCTCAACTAAGGAGCACATATACTAAGAGCACTTAAAATTAATTTATGAGCCTAGATTTAAATAACACCTAGTGATCCATTCAAACCCAGGACCACCTTAGAGAGGGTGGTGGTATACTCGATCGATCGACCGTTGCTGTTTGAAGAGCTAAGCATCTTCGTTGGTCCCCAATCTCATACGAAGCTGCACTACCGTGTGACCTAGGTGGTATGTCCCAAATATCTGCAAAGTATGAATTGATTTTGTATGGACTACTGAGAGATTGTCGCAGTCACAAACCACTCAAGTAAAAAACTCCAAGGGAGTTGGTAGATTCTTCTAATCAATGGGGTTAATAAATTGCATGTCATAACAGACACCTCATTGGATTGGTTTAATTGGAGTTAGGAACCCTGAGTGTGTATCCTTCAGGGTGATAAAACAGAAACAAAACATTAAGTAATGAATCACTAACATTACTACAGTCTGTGAATGATTGTAAGGTTGATTATAATTTGTCTGTTTACTTTTGAAATTATGCATAATAGGATAATTGTCATGAATATTGATTGTAAGAATGATTGGTTGTGAATATGTGAATTGGGCTTAGATTGATATGTTGTGTTGCATGTTTTAGTAGCTTGTCTGAAGATGTACTAATGTTTATCTCTTGTGTTCGGGTTATATTCATGTTTATATGTATTGGTGTATCCTATTGGAGTTGTAGATTAATGCCCCCTACTTTAACATTTTTTAGATTATGCATGAGTTGGTGTGATGGCAGGTTGCTCGACGGCGTTAAATGGATCATCATCATTCTCGGTCACGATGGATCCAACTTTATTTTGAATATTTTTATATTTAATTGGATTTTGTTGAGACATGTAAACTCTAAATTTATTTGAGTACTGGTTTGAATTAATTTCTTTAAATAAGTTCTTTAAATCCAGTTGTGTGTGTATTGACGTGTTATTGTAACCCACTTAAAGTTTGAATCGGTTTCAAATCTACTATTTCGCTGGGTTTGCAAAAAGATAAGTCCAAAAAAAATTCCTTGAAAATTTTGGATAAAATTTTGGAGCGTTACAAAGACAACATCAGCTAATCAGGTACCAAATGGTGATGAGAGTTTCAAGGAGCTTTGAGTAGTCATGGGTGACATAAAGAAGCAATGAGCCAATGACCCTCTTTTTTGTGTTTTTGTAGTTTGCTAGGGTATCTTCAATTTGATTTTGAGATTTTTAGCCTGTTGGTATTTCAGATGTAAAATTACCATATATACTAAAGTGCAACATGAATTAGTTGCATCACACAATGATACTATATATTTTGTAGTTAATTTTTTTATTAGAGTACATTTTGCTTTTAGCTGTGGCCCTCAGACTCATTCGTGTAAGGAAATTTTGCCTAATTTGCTATACTAAGAGTCACATGTGATACTAAATCATCTGCCAAAAGTAGATGGTTAATTGAGAAGCTTAGTCATTGATTTGTCCAAACTCACTAGTGTTTCTCCCTGATAAATTCACAAGTAGCTAAATCATCCACATAATTGATATAAATAAACTTTATTATCCTATTTAAATAAAAAAATTGCAAGGTAAGTTTGAATTTTCATTCGTTCATTCCTTTTGATTTAAACAATTTTGAATAAAAATTTGTACTTACCTTATGAATTTCCTTTCTGATTTAAAAAAAAGCGAAAAGAAATTTGCACGTACCTTGCAAAATTCCTTTCTAGTGCAAAAATTCACCAATTACAAACAAGTTCATTTTTTGTTTTCTTTACACATTATATACAAATGATTGTCATAAACAAATCAAGCACCTATTACAAAAACAACACATATTCAACAACTTACAAGATTCAAACTACTTCGTTTTTTGTTATTATAGAATAATCAAACAACTTCATTCACTGTTATATACATAATTCATTCATAAACAACTTCATTTACCTCAATTAAATAATGTACATAACAAAATTAAAACAACTTTAATAATATACAAAGTTCAATTAATCAATTAATATACATCACAAATTTCAATAATACACAAAGTTTAATCAATGTACACCCCAAAATTCATCGTTCTAGTAGCTCGCTGATGTAATTTTGTAAATTAGCAATAAAAGCACCTCGAGACTTAAGAATCTCCCTTAAAAGGGCATTTTCTACATCTACCCTAGTAGCACTTGTTGTAGCCCCCAACCTCCTCTTGAATGTGGACCTTATCTCCTTCTTCATCCCTGTGTACATCAGTCATGAATTCCCTATTGATGTCTTCTTTATTGTTGTACTATTCTTTCAATTCATATTCAAACAAAGTGGGGTAATCCTTCTTCTTATCTTTATTGTGTCATTGATTAATTTACTAACTACTCCTAGGAGACGTGGTGTTTGTTGAACAAAGCCAAATTGTTGGACCACTCGACTGGTTAATTGCCGCTCAATTTCGTTCATGTTGTAAAACCAAATGTCACTCATTGTGAGGTCTCTCACATGTACAACCACATCCTCATGGTCCTCATCTACCATATCTAGGTAGGGGCACTACGTTACCTAAAACGTAATAAACATCATGAATGACTGCAACAAAAGAATGAATACCTCCAATAAATTATTTAAAGAAAAATTACATGTGCTTCGATGATGTCCTTTAATTGTGCTATGCAAGACACCCTATTGATATTAGGACCCAACCATCTTCGATTATTTCTATTTTCATTGTCACGTGTCTATCTCCATATTGCAACATGTCAAAATTCAGCAAAAGGGTTACATCCCAAGGGCCTTCTAATGGATATGTACTCCCATATCCAAACCTGCAAAGGGAGATCAATACAAGGATTAGTACCACATCAACAATTTATAGATAATGAATATAATAAAATATCATATAGGAAACATAAAAGAATAAATACCTTTAACAGAACTAAAATGCATATAATATTTTTTCTACCAGTCTTATACTCAGACAAACATGCATATATGTGTACAAGAACGACATCTCTCCATACATATTCATCGATGGAAGTCAATGATTGTAACAATTCAAAGTACGATCAATAGATTGTCTTTCCACCTGAATAGATAAATAAGCATGCACCAAAAAAGTAGAGCAAGAATGCTCTAATGTCGTTCTGCAGATTCTTTTGGTTCTTTCTTCCAAAAGTCAGCACTAGCTACTCACCATAACTCTTTGCCAATGTAGGGTCATAGTGGTTCCTTAACCATGATCTTGACCCATGCCTCATCATCCACATTTATGAGGATACATGCCAAATCCTTGAATGTCCCCCAGTGATGTCCAGACATTGGCTTCCCATGGCATTTCAATCAGGTAATTTGTGCCACATCATTCAACGTAATTGTTATCTTAATGTCTCCAAAGATGAATATGTTTGAAGATAGACTCAAACTGTACGATAAAATCTACAAGACTGTGACAGATTTTCTATGGGGTGATCTCCAAGAATTTTTAGAAATGTATCTGATCCAGCAAATCCTTATGGGACTCTGTTAGTACTAGAAACCATGAGTATGCTTTGTGTCAAAAGAATCAGTGCATGCGGGTTAGTGGAGATTGATGTAGCTGCAAGTATATAAACACACAAATAAAAACATGGTTATATATATAAACACACAAATACCTTTTTAATTTTATTTTTGAAAGATGACTGGAAGATGTTGTTCTAAACCTTATATTTATGAATTAAGCTCCTACACACACAAAAACATGAAGCGGTTCCTCAATGCTTACAAACATCAAGCGACCGTTATGTATAAAATAAATATAGAAAAGTACCTATCCCTTGACACCAAAAATTGTTTATTGTTGTGACCTCCTACTCGAAGCATGCACTCTCATCGAAGGAGGGGGAGACGAAACCTCCTGTGCACTATGTAGTATCACATTTCTCTCCTCTACCTCCGGGTCCCCACTTTACTCTACCTCCAGGCCCGTAATCACATCTTCTACCTAAAGACCCTTCATAATTGTCCCAACCCCAGCCTCACTCTTCTCCATAATTGGGCGACTACTCTCCTTCAATTTAGAGATATCTTGAAGAACTTCATCTATCTCCATCTCGCCACTACCACTAAAAGTGGCCATGTCGCTATCTTGTTCAAGTTAGGTATCGAGGTTGGTAATAACCTCACCACAAGCCAATGGCTTAAATTGCTTCACCAATGAATCCCCCTCCCCCTCCTATGATTCTGGGATAGGAGACAAATATTTGACTACAATATCATCAAATTTTTTTATACATTTAGCAGCATTTGTGGGCCAGTATGAAAATTTTAGCAGCTCATTAGTTGGAATTGCATACGTCTGATTGGATAAGCATAACTTTCTATGATGTAGATCATTGAGGCAGTATTTTTTTTGGAAAAGACCTGATAGCCAAATTTTTTATGTCGAAGCAAGATCCCTCCATTAGAGTGGCAAGGATATTGTACGTGTCACAATATGTCTTATAAAACTCCACGTAATCGTCAAATGCTACAGGTCCTTCATGCTCATTTTGACTGATAAGTATTCTTCTTCTTCTTTGTGCTAGTAGGTATAACTTGTGTTTCTTTTTTTGGTGTCATCTTATAATAAAAAACTTAATTCCTATGATAACAATAGTAAATTGGATAATATACATGCAAAAACCATAAAAAACTTGGTTGACCTTACTGATAACAATTGGATAATATACATGCAACAAACTTTGGTGTCATCTTGTAATAAAAGATAATAACAACAATAAAAAATTATGTTTTTGTCTAAAAAACAGCAGTGGTAAACTATTTCATCAAAAAACTGCCCACCGTAATATTCGCTTGGATGTTGTCGGAATGTCGTCGAAAGATCACCGGAAGGATTGAGGACCACAATTTGGGGACTACAAGAATGCTAGGTCTTGTGAAAACAGGGCATCCAGATTGAAAAATGGGTTGAGAAATCAAGCATAATTTATATGAGACAGAATTTTGCAAGAAAAAGTAATTTCATAATACAAGTGCCATCCGAATAAGAAATTGCACAATATCGGACTTTCATAATTTCGCAATACTTCATGCAATACTCATCTACAATTTTATAATTATCGAACTTTTATAAATTTTATGATATTCATTGGTGATCACACAAGACCCATCAAGAGTTTTACAAATTGTTTAGAATTTCGCAATCATTTTTGTAATACTGCAACCTCCGATGCGATTTTGTTGACAAGTTTTGTTAGTGTATTATTTTAGCATCATGACAAGTGAAAATCTGAATTCGCACCTGCGAGGGGTAAAACCTGCAAGAAAAAATTGGTAACCTGCGATATTGTCCATTTGTCGAATTTGGTAAATTATGGAGAAATTTTAAAAATGCATCATTTTTGCCATACAGTACGATCATTTTCCATAAATTTTACTTGGCCTAATCTGAACCAAACTTATGCCGCTTAAATTTCTGTGAGTGGCTTTATGATTCAATAGGCAAATTATCAAGTGAATTATGGAAATGCCAGCATATTTAACATCATAATTACCAAAATAAGAAGTTGGGAGCATGGAGCAAGAAGTGTTTAAGAAATGCCTTAACACATGAAATGTGAAACATTTAGAAAGCATAGGGGGAAGCAAGTAAAAATGAACACGAAAGGAGCCGGAGTTGAAATGAAAGTAGATAAAATATGTGCTTTTACTAAATGCATTTGAAGCCTTTTTTAGACAAAAGAAAATTCATACATGCAGTTCATTTCCAAGTTCCAACCTCATGCAAGTCCAATTTCACATTGGGAAAAGAGCTTTTCATTTGATAGCACGCTTTCTAGAAAGCGAGCTTCTCAGTTTTCAGAAGCTTTTAGTAACTAAGTGTAGCATGTTCTAGTGGCTCTTATCTAGATCCCATTGACATTTTAAATAGTTATTTTGGTTTGCTAAGATTTGAATCTACGTTCGACATCTAATTAGGATTGAATAAGGAAACGTTTACTGCTTTTAGTTTCATATTTGTACAGTTGATTATATAGATAAATTTATAACTGCATTAATTATGTTTCCGATCCCTATTTCTTACATCAATGATGTCGATTTGGATGAGAGCATGAGCCACATTTGGGCATTGTAAGAACACTAATGAAGTTCCTTGTTCGGTTTTTAGGCATTAGGAATATTTTAGTGGACAATTTTGAGAGGGCAATGGCTTCTAGGTGTAGTTTCTGCAATTTTATTAGAAAAAATGCCTCTTTGAACAACGATTTTATTGATCAAGTGTACCTAGGGGAGTGAACGGGTCGGGTTTGGTTCGGATGCAAGTGAAACCAGACCTGGCCCCGATTTTTGGGTATGGTATTGGGTCTGGACCTGAGTCTAATCAAACTCACCGCAAGAGAAACCATACTCAGACCCGATAGGAACTACATGAACCAGACCCGGGCCATACCCCATAAACTAGTATTTTTTATCGTTTTTACATTGAAAATTTGCAGGTCTTAATCGGAACTTGGGTCGGGCCCGGGTAGGGATGGCAGTGGATCGGGGGGAAATGGAACCCCGCCTCGCTACGTTTGGACTGGAGATGGAGGACATGAAACAGAGATGGAGGTGGGGATGGATGTTAAAATCAAAACCCGTGTGGGGATGAAGGCAGGGATGGACTTACACTTTCCCCCTCCTTGCCTTGTCCCTGTCTTGATCCCTGCCTTGCCCCGCCCTGCCCCCGATCCTTCTTTAGGGATGGCAGTGGACTGAGGGGAAACGAGGTCCCGCCCCGCCTCGCCCCGTTTGGACCGGGGATGGAGAACATGCAACAAGGATGGAGGCGGGGATGAAGGTTAAAATCAAAACCCGTGCGGGGATGGACGGCAGGATTTTGAGACGGGGCGGCGGTGGAGACCTTGTCCCCCGCCCGGTCCACTGCCATCCCTAGGCCCAGGTTTGGTATAAAATTTCACAAACTATACCAGGTATTAATTGGACCTTCGAGTCCAGATCCGGGTCTTAATCGGGTCTTCTTATTTATCACCATACCCGGACCCTATAGAGTTTGGTGCGGGTTGGTTCGTGTAAACCCAAAGCGTGGACACCCCTAGGTGTACCTACCTGATGATCAATTTCATGGACACATCTATGATGTAAGCGCGTGATACACTCCTTTTAGCACCTTTGCAAGGACAGCAGACTGCTGCCTCTGAGAAAGTGTTTGAGATTTGCTTCCTCAGGACCAAAAGTTAAAAGATCATTTGCAGGTATATTTTCTTACCCGTGAAGGTTCCATAATCTTTTCGGTCATTCTGCTTCAGCAAACAGATTCACATGTTTTCAAAACTCTCAAGAACTTTCTTACCTGAGGAAAAAATTGTCAAATTTCTCAGGTGAAACAGCATTTCACCAGCTTCACAAACGTGCCCTTTTGTTTGTTTCTTTTTGTTGAGATTATTTTGCCATGTGCTGGGTAAATTAATGGAACTCTTTATTTTCTGTTAGCACCTCTCTCTCTCTCTCTCTGTTATTTTTAGGAAGATTGCACACTAAACAGGGGGAAAGGAGGGACTTCTTTTTTTCTGTCGAAAAACTTGTTCACATCTATGTGCCGTGTGCTAGGTTCTTTTTTATTAGTGTAACTGGTACTGCTTGTTTCGCTGCTCTATGTTTTTCCTGTTCTTCTCTTGAGGTCATTCCTCATCATCACTCCAATAAATTTTACTTTCCCTCTTCCCTCAAAATACTTGTTCATGCCATGCTTTTCTCCAACTTGTTCCTGGCATATGATTTATATCACCTGATCCTGGAGGAATGACATTGTTCATCCATGTAGAGCAATCACCATGAGGAGAGTAAAACACTCGGTTTTCTCTCTCTCTTTTCCCAGAATCTTGAAAGATTTACCTCCAATGCTTGGCTTTATCATGTCTTGAACATGACAGTCGACTTCGCGCATGAATAGGAAAACCAAAAGGCCAGTAATGCATTACTATGGAATCTTCCAGGAGATATTGTGGCTGCTGCAATCAAACTCATTGAAGGTAAAAGCACAAAGACAGTCAGATTCTCAACTTCTTGAAGTGTTCTACATCTATAACAGAACACTGACAAGGATCTGTTTTCTGAACTGTTCCTGGATCTGGAAGGTTATACCATCTGAGTAGCTCCTTGACGCAAATTGCATGTAAGGGTTCATTTTGTAACTGGTAGGGTCTGACTAATCGCTGCTTGCCAATCAAAAGAAAAGAAAGAAAAAGATCTGCCATCATATGCAAGTTATGAATGATGGAGCAGCGAATCCTGGCAGCACCAATGTCAAAACCACCATCCATATGGACTGGACTGGACTCAAGCAAGCTGATCACTGGTCAAATCACTAAAGTAATCCATATATTAGGCTCAATGATGCTCTGCAGCTAATGTTTGAACGGTGATGGTGGAAAAAAAAAACTGGTTTTCAACCTTCAGTAGCTTAATTATTATTGCACACACACACACACACACACACACACACACACACGTACGCATGTGTGTATACATGCACCACACACACACACACACGTACGCATGTGTGTATACATGCACCACACACACAGAACACAGATGCAGAAGAATGGAGGTAATTTGATTCATCAATTTGAATTGATCAGAATTTGCACAATATAGTATAATTATAGCAAGAACCCATAGCCCAACCGAAAGAAAGTCGTAGTCGATGATCAATAGGCGGTTCATAATTAATGGAATGACGCCTACATCCTGACCACATGAATTTTTTTAGTTGGACAGTCCATAGTTTTTCTTTGTTTTAAATAGGTCGTCAAAATCATTCTTAACTGTCTGTGTTTGGATTTGGGACCTTGTTTCAACCTGGCATTGTTGATCAGGAAGCCCATGCAACTAATCAAGGGTAGCATCCATTCATAAGTCTGTGTGAAGAATGTGTATCGTCCCAAGTCTGCCTTAGCGTGAAGCAAATATGATCGTTGGACAGCAAGAGGAACCGAGCTGGAGAATTACCTGCATATTATAATAATGGCCGCTACACAATCCCGAGTTGTTTATACTTTGTATAATCGATTCCATTCAACCGCAAACAACATAGGATGTGCTCTGGTAATTCTTCGGCTTTATTTCCCTGTTCCAGTCAGAAGGATCCATGTTGAAGTTATTCTGGACATGATTAACAATCATGAAGTCATATACTCATCTTGTTTTATAAGATATTACCTGGATCGTCAAGCCGACATCCAAGACACACACTTTCAGTCTGTCTTGAAATGCTTCAAACCCTTTTCTAGAGATATAACTGAATCGATGCATGTCTATATCAATCTCAAAATAGTTTGGACCCTGTGAATAGTAATTAAGGATGATCAACAACATGCAGAGTCACTATCAAAATAGAAATGAAACCATTGACAGAATGAAGTAAAAAACAACGTTTCCATGAGTTAAAAACCCTATCTGTAAATAGTCATTCCACTGCATGTATTCTTGCATCCCTAAGGGCATGTTTGAAAGCAAGTAAAATAAGTCAAATGGGATATTTTATACGGTTTTGAGTGGGTCCCACTGTACATTTCAAATGCATGAAAAGAACTCTAAGTTTCAGGTGCTATATGCAGTGTTTATCCCTAAAAATGAGGGAGAAAAAGTCGGAGGGTGGGAGGGGGGTACCGACTTTTTCTCCACCAATTATTTCTCCTCGCTGATGTTTTTACTTTGCTTCCAAACAAACCCTATTTTTCACTATTTGTTGAACCAGACTGATCTGCAAATGATGCAACATATGCCAGGTATCAAATTAAATGCACAACATAAGTTTTCTTATCAAATTATGTCAAAAAACAAAGGCAAAAGATTAGGCAACCTGTAGATAATGCTAGAGATGAGCAAGTTTAAGCAGCCATTTTAATAGAAAAGTCCATTCTGAGCCTGTGAACGAGAAAATAGTCATTTCAATTATATGTCTGTTCTAAAAGCAACTTGTTCAGTGTTCATTAGGTTAACCATTGCCTGTTTATCTTAATATATCATTTTACTGGTCTCCCTTTTATATCCATATCCAAGTTCTTATAATTATTTTTTTGAAAGTGAAGCCTCTATAAATTGGCTTGTCCAACTTTAAAGGTCTATCAATATGTTAAGCCTATTATATATGTAAGGCTATACGAACATGTTTCCAATATAGCATCTCCTCCAAGGAGAATGTGTACCTGATGATGACTTACCATCATACTATCAATAAAAGTGACATAAGAACGTTTAACAAGTTCCAGCTTATCGAAATTCAAGCCTTGGTCTCTTAAAATATCAAAGAATTCTTCTCAACATCTCATAGTATAAGATGCTCAAGTTACTTTGGTATCAAAAAATTGATCCAGGTCTCATACACAATATCCTAACTCAAAAGTCAGCAACCTAGAGTTCTATCTCTCATCTCTTTTGTGTGAAGGATATAAGATCTTTGTTTCATATCCTTCATCTCCAATTGAGAAATTAACCAAGGCAAAGAAGAAAATAAAATAAAAGAAAACCATTGTTGAAATATATAATCAAAAGACTAAAACGATGACTAGGACATGATCAACGAAAGACGCATAAACATGGAATGCCTTGATGGAGTAAAAAAATGCCCAAGATGATAACAGAAAGATTAAGATATTGCAATCATGCAAGAGGATGACAAATATTTGTATGAGAAAATAAAACACAAAGCAACAAAACTTACCAAGTAAAACTCATGTTGAGGGCGTGAAAGGACAGGCTTTTCATTATAAGCATGCATAAGCTTCTTCTCTGCAGCACTTAGATGAAGATCATCAACATTTACAATACGACCCAAAATCTTTAATCTTTCTCGGAATGGTAATACAGTATCTACAGCAAATCCTTTAATCCTTTCTACTTCATCATCAATTAACTTCTGTTTTACAGAAATATAGAAAGAACATCAATATATAATCAGCAAATAGTGAAAGGAGCAAAAAATAATTTCAAGCTTATTAGGCAGGAATATAGAAATTACAATGGTGTTATAGTTGAAGTAAAGTTAACAAGTTCAGAAAATGTAGTTAATATAGTCAGCTCCAATTGCAGAAAAATAAGATATTAAGCTAGGGAGCAATGAAAATGTATAGGGTTATAAGAAACAGTCGATTGCCAAAGTTTTGGTCATCTACCAAGATAAGGTGTTTGCCAATCAGGCAGGTAAATGGCCTTTTTCACATAAAAAGAAAATATACCTGAGTTTTGAGGGGAAACTTAAATAACAAGATGGCACCAAATAAATAGTATCAAAGAACACCAGTTTGTGTATTGTATACCATGTCAAACAGAACAGGCTACTCTTAGCTGATTTAAGACTTCAAAGGCCTAAAGATTTTCAAATATAAAACATGTCTGCTCTAATGCAGTGTCAGATCATAGACCATTTATAGATTCTTCCCAAAAATATGTAGTTTTTCTGTACTTATTCTTTAAAAGAAAGAATTTTGGAAAGCATCATAATGATAAACATTGATATGTTAAAATGTGAGATATGTGAACCAATATACATAAAGCACTAGAAGAAATATGACATGATTGAAACACCCATACAAAACTTCGACATTCTCCCTCAAGTCTAGATGGTCAAAAGTGAAACATATCAGAACTTATATATGAGAGGAGAATGCATCTTCATGAAAAAATTGGCTATCAATTCCAAAAAGGGTCATAAGGGAGCAAAATAGTCCCAACTCATAGCAATAGTATTTTTTCCATTATTTCTGACTTTGCCAAAAAATTAAAGGCAATAAAATCGTAGATTGCACAAAGCAACTAGTCTCACAAAAGCCATGGTGCATTATACAGTCGCATAATTTCTGCTAATAGAAAATACAATTCATACACATTTTTTAAATTAGAAAACATAAAAATAACAATATAAGTGGAAAATTGATAAGTAAGCTGTCAGATGTGAATTCACCAAGATAAATGATTGATGTAGCAATCCATGATTTATATAATTTACAAATTCAGCATCAGAAGTAAACTAAAGTCCAAAGAAAAACTAACAAGAACTAGCTAAAGAAAAAGTTAGAAATTATAATCCATCAGAAACTCCTAGACCAATTCAAGCATTGAGGACAAGAGTTGGTTTGACTACAATTCATGCCCATATTTTATGGCACAATCATCTCAAGCACTGTAATTTTATTCTACTAGAAATCTTGAGTTCTACCGGTCTTATTCCTAATGTTAGAAGGTCTACCATGGTGTATCACTATGTACCAGCTGCCAACTTGATTTAGTGACCAACAAATGATTCACATCAATTAGATCAAGTGAAATATACAAAACCACATAAAAACACATAGCGTCCCATAAAACCAATAAAAAGCAGTAAGAATATGAACATAATTTGAAACCAAAAGTCTGAATGGGATCAGAGGGAATATTCTCATCATACTATGATGCTGTCTTGGAAATGAGCTGGAATTTGTTTAGAATAACTATCAGAAATTCTAAAATACAGAACGAAGCTCATGCCTTCTCCATCTGTTTCATTCTGAAAGATTGTTGCTGGGTACAATGGTACCTGCAGAAACCATATTATTTCAATTAATAGGCATGTAACATGACTTTTGGGGAAAAAAAGACTAAAATTTTGATGCAAATTAGAAAACTCAAAATAACTTAAGCAAATAAAGAGTCTCCATAAATGAAATGGACGGTTGTTAACAGAGCATTTATCACCTTTCATACTCTTATTCTTGTTAGGATTGTCAGACCTTGTCAAAACTCTAGCTTAAGAAATTTGTTCTTATGATGTGCGATGAGAGAGAGAGACACAGAGAGAGAGAGAGAGAGAGAGAGAGAGAGAGAGAGAGAGAGAGAGAGAGAGAGAGAGAGAGAGTTTTCTGATAAAATCTGAAAAGCCCTTATCATCAACATCAACATACAGAAGATTAAACCATGGGTCAACTTATATTCAGGAGAATTAACATCACAACGGATTGATACCTGAACATTCAGTACTAGAATCGGCGGAACCTTGCCAAATGAATTCAAATTTGGAAGTTCCACAAAACGAGCGATATGGTCAATTTTTTTTTGGCACAAGAAAACATCTACACCAAATGGGTAAAATGCAGCATAATTTGGAGCAAATTCTTTCCTTTTATCCCTGTCAGAGATATGTAAGGAACAAATGTTAGCCTTCTGAGACTATGATGAGAACATTAGAGTAAAGATCATCACAGCAGTAATATCTGTAAATGCAAGTTCACATTGGTGAAGTCATATACTAATTTCAGGAGTAAATGGAAATTCTACCTAAAATAATTCTCTCCTCGAACCTTGAAAGTTTCAGGCTCTATCTGAGACCAGCAATCAGGCATTCTCTTCTCTATTGAACAAAATGGAACCTGAGAACCAGCTACTGGCCTCTGTATGAAACTCTTTGAGGAAACTGAGAAAAGAAATTGTCCAAGTTAAAAATAACCAAATCTATTTCCCTCTTTGGGAAATGCTGAGAGTAAAATGATTATCATGATAACTTTACAATGATAAGATTGTGACCCAAATAACCAACCTGCAGAAGTATTGCACATGTTTAAGTAATGAACCTCATATGCAGATAATGCAGCAAAATCATTGCACAAACACAAAACTGCTAACAAGCATGTACCATTGAGGAAACACTCAGTCCTATGTATTTGCACAATGCTCCTTACAAGTAGTTCAGGAATCAATGTACGTATCATATTCAATATTCAACAAAAGGTAAACTTGATAATATAACTACCCAGGAATCTCCATCAAAATTTGAGACTTGAGACAGGATAATTAACTAGTTCCATTTACCCAGTGCACAAAATCAACTTCAGATGTTTCCAAGTAGAAAAATGAACATAATGTGCTATTCTTTGTCCAAGAAGGGAAAGAGGAATTGACATTCCATTCATGTAGAATAATAATTCAAGACCTTTACCACTTTAAAGATAGTTACAAAAAAGGCTGATTTTCCTTTAAAAAGATAAACACCTTACTGGAAAAAAAAAGATGAACAAAAACATTTAATTTTATAACAATAATGAAGGTGCCTCGTGGAACAAGTAGGTATAATCCTCAGGATCCTCTTCTCATTGTCAAGGAAACCATCATAAAAAGATATGTATCGAACTTCTAGAGGCCCTCGGGAAATATATCCACAAGTCATCAGGATTTTTACGCATAAATAAGAAACAAAAGTGATAATTTATCATAAATATCATTGCCCAAGTTCTTCAAACATTCTGAAAGTTGGATGGCATCAAGGGAACGTGTCAATATGTAATCTACACCAATTAAGATTTCCAGGCAAATCTTCATATATTTTGATGCACAGCAATCCCAACTAATGAACTGTTTGACCACTAGATCACAAATATTTATTTAGGGAATTGGAGGGAATGACAAAGTGTGCAGTAGGAAGATTAAACAGAAAGGTCAAAGGAAGACAATAGGACTTCTGCCCATTCTCTTTCTCAGAATGCAAGAGGTGTAGGCAGAGATAGGCGGAGAAACAGAGAAATTTCACTCATCCAACACTGCTGGTTACAAACTAGGGGTAAAGGTGAATTTGACCAAATTATCTCCTATTCCCTAACTCCTGTGGCCATGGTTCTACTTTTTTGCTTATGTTGATTTGTCACTAGGAAACCTGGACAGAGAAAAAATCAGAAGAATGATAACGAGAGAGAAAGAAACCTGGACAGAGAAAAAAACAGAAGAATGATAGAGAGAGAGAGGTTTGTGTTGAGGAAGAAGATCAATGTGGACAAACAGAACAATGAAGGATTTGACTTAAACTGAAGTATATAAAGTTTCTCTGACTGCAAAAAACATTTTCAGTCATTGAAGACCAGCAAATTCAATTTTTCCGCATCGCAAGAACATTAAGACAAGTTATATATAACACATCCTAATTTTTCAATTAATTTGCAAAATGCTGCTAAACTTATCAGCCATTTGCGGAAAGCAACCCAATGTTTCAGGTGTTACATTTAAACTGTGTGCTTTATCTGAATGCATTTCAACTAGCTGCCTGATATGCAAAACAGCATTTTGTCCTTTTCTGATGAAATATTTCGACTTATGCTCCTTTATTAAAGAAATCAATAATGATCTGTTTTAGTAATTTGGTTTGAGTTGACTAAACAAAGGTCAACTTAATGACTTTAGGTTCAAATGTGTCTTTGTTTAAATGGAAAAATCAGGCAGCTGAATCTAATAATCAAAACATTAGGTGGGTTTTTGTAAATAGTGAATATGTTAGGTGGACTTTTGTAAATTATGCTAGTGATTTTGATATTTGGGTGCATTCAAACAACCGCTTGGAGGAGAATAGGATGAAGCAACAATGCTTATTTTTGTTTCCTTTGTCTTAGTTCCTTCAGTTTTTTCATATTTCCTTTTTCTTCTTAAATCTTTATCAGACCTTGAAACTGGTTTTTTCTGAACCTAAATATGGTTCCATAGTTTAAATATCATACTCTTTATATTTGGTATCAGATATGAGAATTTTAACCAATATTGAATATCAGATATAATGTCCATGAATCCAACTATCAAGCGACACACCACACACACATTACATATTAAGCATGTAATGAATATTTTATCTCATGCTAGAGAACTGACATTTTATGCATTATAATTGTCATCTGTAGCACCAGTCACAGATATGAGCTGTATTTAAAAAATATTGTGCCTCTATGAATCTTTTTTTTTTTACAAAATGATTTAAAAGGTAAAATATCAAGATATTTTCAAAATTAAATTTATTGCAATATTATCACAATAACATCATGACATTTTCTTTTATATTTTTTTCTACATGTTAAATATGTTTTTTCTTCTTTCTTTTATAATTTTGTGTTTCAAAGATTTTACAACTTCTATTTACATTTCTACTTAAACATATTTTTTTCTTATTTCTGCTATTTCCTATACTAAAAAAAATATTAAGTGAAGATTTTCCTGAGATCTTTCAAAATAATCTATATTAACACAAAATATTGCTTGCCAAGATATAGCCAAGAATGATATTTCTGACTATGCATAGCACATGTTTAAGAGCCTGTCCAAAACCAGTTAGAAGCTCAAATTCTTAAACTTTATCATGTAATCTGTTAGACAAAATTGGAGCTTTATGGCATTCGTGATATCAGAAAAGAGAACTTATTTCTGTATTTTGAAGAAATTTTGCTGTCAAATTATCATATTCTAGGTGATGCTCTCAACCTAGAGCACATTCTTGTAGGAAAACAATGGAGTTATGGGTGCCTTTTCAGACAGTTCAATTTAAGGAAAAAAAACAAGTCTCATTGTTATCAATTTTAATGTTCATATTGCTTGATCTTCCTATAATGTGAAAATTATTCACAAATTTGTCTCATGTGAATATCATGAATATTTGCACATAGATTCTTTGGCCTCTGTCAGTGTTAAGCACAAGCACTGGTGCCAGGAAAAAGGAACAGAAAGAGCCCTGCAGATGATCCTTACTGATCATGGGAGCCACTCTTTTTTCCCCATATACTTCCATATTCAGGTTATTTGTAGTGCAGCATGCATGCATTTTTGTGAACTTAATAACTTTTTAACAAACTCTATGCATCATATGGCATCATAGTCAAAATTAATGTCCGATAATTTCGTTGGACACACAAATAACCAAGTAAGCAATAACCGATTGGTGGCTTGAGAACCAACTCAACTGGAGGTCCGACTAGAAAACTATATCAACTGTGATCATGGGGAATCATTTGCCTTTCTTAATGCTTAAACTTCAAACATGATACATGTGTGTGCTCTGTCGATAACTATGTCACATAGATACTCCATTATGATTCATGTTCCATATCTCCTTATATGCTAGACATATGGAAAACTTCACAAAACTTGATGTATCCCTGCACCTGCAGTCGCATCCTTGTGACAGCTCCACAGAGGTCACCTCTCCTAAGAGCTTCTTTTAGGTAGTAATAAAATCCAACATTCTGTATTTCAGCTAACCTAGAAACATGTCCCCATTGGTCCGGTGGGCAGGTGAGAATACTCGTGGAGTTCTTTCCTAGACACCAAAACAGGACCACAACTAATCTGGCACCTCTCCGCTCATAACGGGACGTCTGAACCATAATAGTTGTTTCTCCTCATTATAAACGAAATTAACCTAGAAATAAAACCTAGGGATTTAAGCTAACAAAATGTTCTGATACTCACGTAATGTAGGATTACTGTTTCCTTCCAGAGACTTCCATTTGAAAGACAGCTTCAGAGGAGCCTTTCTTCTTGCACTTGGTGGTCCAGGACTCAGTGATCTCTTGTCAAGAGATGTTTCAGTTGGGATAAGACAAGGTAAGCATGAGCTATTTGAGAGAATCCCACAATGATCAAATGCTTTTTCATCACCCTTATCAGAGACTTCAGCAGATGAAGGCAAAGGTTCATCATCAGGCTTTGCAAAAGACTTTCCACCGTTTTCAGTGCCACCAGCCCCAGACTGCAAATCAGCTTTGCTTGTGACAATCACCAAAGAAGTAGCTGAATCACCAGATTTTATCATTCCATCAGAGGTTAACTTTGTCATATGCTTATCAGAATCAGATTCAAGTGGTAATTTCCCACTTTCATGACTCAAAATCGCATCACTGAAAGATGAAACACTGGATCGAGATGCTCCATCCAAGCTATGAAGACCTGATAAATCTGCAGTAAGTTGAATGTTGTAAAGAAAGTTATGTTCCCACAGAAAAGGAAATCATCTTCGTAAGAAATCTAGCCTTGTTTTCTATCTAAAGTGTATGCTATCCAAACTTTATATGATCTACCTCCCAGAACACTAACAAAATCATCATCACAATCAGACTCTGGCATTGTCATGGAATCAAACCATACCTCCCCAGTGCTCCCTGCTAACAATTTGCAACAGAGGGAAAATATTAGAAACTGATATAGAACAATGAAAACATTTTTTTTATCAACATATGGATTAATTTAACTGCTAAGATATACTTCGTCTACAGAAATCACCTTCTAAATGATCAGAAAATGGAAGGAATCTATGCCAGAAAATGGAAGCATACAATAGAAATTACATCTTCAATTCTTGATCAGATAAACTTAGAAACACAAATAAAAGTAAAAAACTGAGATCAAGATATAAGTAGATTAACAACAAGTTGAATGACTACAATAAATAGAAGAGGAACAAGAGACTGGGCATTGGAGTATTCTACTCATTCTGGCCATATATGTTTGATACCCCCGTGGGTTACAAACCTTCTAGCAAAAGACTCTATTTATTTATTTATTTTTGCACATCTGATCCTCCAGATGTGACCTACATGTGGTTTAGTGGACTGATCCTTGGATTATATTTTTCTGATGTGTACGTCAATTTTTCCAGGGGTTGAAAGATCAATGTTGTAGAATGTACCAAATTTTCAACCCTCAAATAATTGTACTTATACATTGAAAAAATATGCTTCAGAGCTTGATTCCTACTATTTTGATCATCATCATGAAACCTTATCCCAACTACATGGGGTCGGCTTTTCAAGTCCTGTTTTTCCATTCCTGTCCAGTTTACAATCTTTCATGTCACCTCTAACTGCCTCCTTCCAAGTCTTCATTGGTCTTCCCTTTTTCCTAACTCCTACTTGTACCATGTTAACCTTTCTCACAGGTGCCGTGAGAGGTCTTCATGCGATCCTACTATTTTGACCATGCTGAACAAATTCATGGGGCCAGATTTGGTCAAAATGAGCCTCACCTATGAGTTTCAACTAGGGGCTTTGGAACCCATGAAGGTCGCCTATATATATATATATATATATATATATATATATATTTATTTATTATTGGACCCTATTCACTCCTCTCCCAAAGGTTCATGACTACAAAGATGGAAGGCAACACTGCATTATATTAGGCTCATGGGTACAAAGCCCAAATGGCTTTCACAAAGAATCTTTGTGAACATGTCAGATCTCATGCGTGCCTCCATCCCTAGATGAAATTCATAAATTTTTCCTTTTTCTTTTTATCACTAAGACCATTCTTCCTGAATTGAATGAGAGGGTTGATCTGAGTTGTACTGAAAGACTTTTTATCAATATATTTACTGTTCCAGATGCAAACCAACACAAGAACAAAGAAAAGAGCAGGAGAATCGTCATCCTTGCTTCTTACAGTCACCAACAACGAGCACAAGTGTAACAAACTTTTCATGAAGACAAAACAAGATGAAGTGATCGAGAACCACATTCAAGAATTCACATGATGAATGTCCATACAGAGTGAGGCCAGCAAGAGTAACAACTCACAAAAGCACATTTGCTTCAACCGATTTATCACACCATAATGGCACAAGTCAAGGGCAGATCCTCTGATTATTTCAAGCCAGAAGATCTGTCTTCATATGCCTTTGTTCAAAAGCAATCTGTTCGATCCTAAACCCATATTCACCAAAGCAAACTGACAAACCCTGAGGACTAATGCTAAAGAACAAACTTATAACGATCAATGACAATCTAATGCATAAACACATCAGATCAAACCTGATAGAGAAAAAAATGAATTACTCATTCTAGAAGTGGCCATAGTTTGATTGTGCCTAGTGTTCGGTAGCGCAGAATATATTAATACCAGTAACCCCTTTTCCAGAACGAAACTAAGACACTGTTTGGGAGCATTGCATTGAGATAGAAAGATGATTTCCATGTGTTACCAAAATATGGTTTTGCAAAAATGTGGTCTTGCGGATGAATTTGCCAAAAACATCCTCTTTTGAAAGGCGTTGAAATGTCGTGTAAGGGCTATCAATTCCATTCCCAATGCAGCGTTTTGGCAACGGTGCTGCTCCCAAACAGCAGAGAGAATTGGGGAAACCACAATACTGTCAACACACCTCCGATTCAAGGCTCCCAAACATATAACCCAAGAGAGAACTCCCTTTCCATGCCCACATTCTTCATCAATGCAAACATCCCACTCAAAATCCAAGACCACCATCTCCAATTCGCAATTCAAACGCCAAAAAACGCGAAGACCAACAAAACCATACTCAGTAAAAAAAACAACAGATAATCGATCCGCTCGCATTGCAAACTACGCAGTGAGAATAGACTTGGCAGAGATGGAGAATCTGGACCTTGACGGTTGAAGCTGGCGGAGCGGGGATCGAACGACGACGGCATCGATCCGTCGTTAGGCAATGAAGCCTTCCTCTTGATGACCCTCTTCGTCCTCCTCCGGCACCGCTTCATGTCCTTGAAACGAACACATCCGTCCGGCTTCGACGCACAAATTCCCATCCTCTTCTCTCCCTCCACAACCCTAATTCTTCTTCTTCTTCTTCTTCTTGGAGAAAGAGAAGGGAAAAGAAACACACACACACAGGCTGTCACCTTTCTACAGCTTCTCCTCCTTTATCTAAATCACCAGAGAGAGAGAGAGAGAGAGAGAGAGACAAAAGGGTTCCAAAAACAAGAAGCCTTTCCTTTCTCCTTCCCACTGATATACACATTTACTCTCATTTAATGGAAGAAAAAGTATTTCTAGAAGATTAAACTGTTCAAACTTTAAAGCTTTTGTCATTTAATAAACAGGCAGTTGTTGGGAAGTCCTATTCCTTCCTTCCTTCTCAGTGACCGCCACTGATTTCCTCGTGGTGATCGATTATATTTTTTTTCAACAGGTGAAAGATAACCAAGAGATGAGTCAAAGGGAAACAGCCCATCCCCAAAAATAGGAAAAGTCAAGAAAGAAAAGGGTTGGTGAAAACGATGAGAGGTGTTCTGACTGAACAACAGTTTCACAAGGATGAACTCTACACGGGATGCTGTACCAATAATCTATGAAGTCTCACGTGTGGCACAGTTTTCGTTAATGTTAATGGTGTGCTGGGGTTTTCTGAACTTATAACCATAAGAAACTTGACCCAGCACCAGGACCTCGTCGCCCTGGCTCAGCCTACCATATCTGCCATCGTCGTGCCAGCAGCGTAAAACTTCGAGGCTAGGACCACACCTGCTGTCGTTGTTCCGGCAGTGTAAAACTTCGAGGCTATGACCACATCTGCTGTTGTCGTGCCGGCAGCGTAAAACTTCGAGGCTAGGATCACATCTGCTGTCATCGTGCCGGCAACGTAAAACTCCGAGGCTAGGACCCTGATATGCTACCCATTGGGTTGCGCTAAGGGGCGACCCCAATGAGAGTCGAACCTTTACTGCCTGCATTGGGGTTTGGGTTGGAAAGTTAGTCTTTTTAGAGGGGTTAGTTTCTGAGGGTTTATTTTTTAAAGCATTAATAAAAAAGCACTTAAGTTTTGATTTTTTTTATGAAAAATATACTTAAAAATATCATAGTTATTAAAGGGATCCAAGAATTTAGTACCATCAACCTTTCACCTAAATGTGATGTGACATTATTATTTAGTAATGATAGGATGCTCTCAGAGTACCTAATCTCATTCTAATTAAAGCTTTAAATTGTCAATTTTCTTTATCTTTTTAGTTGTTTGACCCTGTAGATATGATCTATAAGCATTATTTAGTAGAAAACAAGTTTTGGACCATATGATTATAGCATATATGTATGTTTTTTTAAGATCTTTAAAAATAGTATCAAAATTTTATCACATAAAAAATCATTCTTTTATGTCCAAAATACATTATTCTTATCAAATAAACTATGTTAAGTACATTTATATGGTTTAATTGAGAAGATACAACCTACCACCTTGATTTCTAATATGTGGGAGTAGGTACTCTCATTATTATTTTATCGTTCAACAATTTAATTGGACGATAAAAATTTTGTTGAACTAAGAAAAAAACTAAAAAATGAAATCTGCTCTATATCCAATCTTTCTTACATCATATCACATAGAAGGTCAACCCAAGGTGAGATTAAAGGAGCAGATAAGTGACATGGTTATGTAACACTGGCCAATCACATGAAAACATTGCATGGAGCCAACATGAAATGTGGTCAATGTGATTGCCTGTATCAAATAGCCATGACACAGTCTCTCTCTTGATCCCTGCTTGAGGTCAGAAGATTTGTTACCTTAATGCATTCATGAGTGATTATTTCATTGTGATCGACAAAGTTATGGTTATAGAGAAAGTGAGTGAGGCCGAACATTCACATTTTAGGATTTTCTCTCTCCCCTGGGTATTGTTTAAAAAAAAATGCACCTGAATAAAAGGAAAGGAGTTTTTGAAGGGTTAACTAATAATTAATTAAATTTTTTAATTTTATTTTTTAAAGGCAAGCTGGGTTATGCAGATCCCTAGGGGATCAACAGTCAACCCCATGCAGCAGAGAGATTCGATCCTAGGCCTTCAGCTTGACACAGGACCCTGCTTACCACATGTGATACCTAGGGATGGCATTGGGGCGGGGCGGGGGACAAGGTCTCCACCCCCGCCCCACCTCAAGATTTTATCCTCCACCCCCGCCTCCATCCCCGGCGGGGAATGAATTTTATCCTCTATCCCCGTTTCATGTCCTCCATCCCCGGTTCAAACGGGGATGAGGCGGGGATACTGCGGGGAAAAGTGGTCGGGGTGGGGATCGTGGCGGGGCAGGGAAAAGTGCACGTCCATCCCCGCCTCCACCCCCGGACGGGGATGGATTTTAACCTTCGTCCCCACCTCCATCCCCGTTTCATACCCTTCATCCCCGGTCCAAACGGGGCGAGGCGGGGCGGGCCCCCGCTTTCCCCCGGTCCACTGCCATCCCTAGTGATACCAGCTCCGGGGTAAATTAACTCTTTTAATTTATCTTGGGTTACTGATAACCTAAGTTAAATTGACGAAAAAGTGGTGTCTTCTTAAAAAAATTTAAAACTTAGTTGGGTTTTTTTTATTAAGGCGCAAACTTTACGTGGGTTTTTAAAAATTTCCCTTATTGGTGGTGGTTGTGGATCGTTGGATTACGTAAAAGGGTTGAAGAGCCGCGATGCACTATTCTCGCGTGCGCCATTTTCACGCGGGATTGGTGAGGTGGGAAAATGGGGGAGGTTTTCCCTACTGCTTTGGCGATGCGAGTGGGCCCCACCTGCCCGTTTGCGGAATCCCTAACGTGGTAAAAAAATTTATTTTTTGAGAATATTATATTTAAAATTACATAAAGGGGCCTCACGATTTTGAATATTTTGGTATGAGCCTTTTGGGTTCCTGAAAACTGCCAAACGAAGGCCTGATATGGGTCGTACGTAGGGGTGGGCAACTCGGTGGGCCAAGCCCACCCCGCTTGTCATGGGCCGGGTTTGGGCCCGTTAGGTACTGGTCTGAAACCCAGCCCGTTATATACATGGGCCGACCCGTGAAATACCAAGCTGGTTCGATGGGCCTGAATTATTAATTATTTTTTAATAATATAAAAAATATTAAAAATTAGCTATTACATGGTAACTTGGATAACTATTATTATTTACCTAATTAGTTGCATGCGAACTTGATATTTATTAATTATTATTATTTACCTAATTAGTTGCACTAGTTAGGAATTAGTTGCATGAGAACTTACTATTCTCTCATTAACCCATAATTTTAGTTAAGCATTTATAAATTTTAAGATTGGGTCGCCATAGGCTTCTCTTCAAACCCGAGCCTGTTAAGAATCAAGCCAAAACTTGGCCTGATCCATTAGTAGGTTGGGCAGGGCGGCTTGATGCCCCCACCTAGTCGTATGTATCTTATTGTGTCAACGGGTCAGGTTTACCTCGATTAGACCTAGACTAAACCCTATAGGGTCCGGGTATAGTGACAAATAAGAAGACTCGATTAAGACTTGGGTTTGGACCTGAAGGTCCGATTAATACATGAACTCAGGTATAGTTTGTGAAATTTTATGCGAATCAGGTCATGCTGAACATGAGCGTTTTTGCTCATGCCGACATCATGGCCATCCGATTTGCATTTCAAAAAACTCAAAAGTCAACAAAACTATGGCATTCATCCAAAATGCAAACAGACGGCCACGATGTCGGCATGAGCAAAAACGCTCATGTTCAGCATGACCTGATCTGCTTCCCTATGCCAAACCCCTTTGGGGGCAACAACATCTATTTTATATGACAAAAATCATAAATTTTCACTACCGTGGTGGTATCCCATGTGGTAAGCAGGGTCATGTGCCAAGCTGAAGACCCAGGTTCGAGATATCTGGTAGGGGTCTGCGTAACCCCATCTTGCCTTTAAAAAAAATCATAAATTCTCATCAGATTGAATACTTGGAGCCTCATCAAATGTTTCCCATGCTCTCAATAAATCAATATTCCAAGAATCACCATTGAGTTGAGCATACCATTAAAAGGAAGACATGATGCGGGGTTTATGCGGGGTTTTCATCCATGCATATCACCTGCATAATTGCATTATAAGATTGGGCAACGATTGTGGACGTGTTCAATCTGTTAGAACCATTCATCCATGACCCATCAGCTGACAAATGGATATCATTCTAATCAAAATCATTTTGTTGGTAATATTATGATTTTATATTCAATTTTATCACATAATAGCACCTTTCTTACTCTAGATTTCTACAAGCAATCCAACCACACCTCCATTAAAACCCCGTTGATTCCACTAAGAAAGTGATCAATTCTTGGCAATGATTCACCCACCCAACACAATTTAATGTAAATCAACAAGGAATGAGATTTCATATATATATATATATATATATATATATATATATATATATATATATATATGAAAATTAAAATTTATAAAAATGGGCACCGTGCTAAATGAAATCAAAATTTTAACCTCATAGACATATTCAACATGATTGATTTACTAAAAATAGACACTTGGATCATGCATTTTGGATGAAAACAATGGTATTTGGATCCTCAAAAATTTATGAAAATTGTAGGTTGTTGATTTTAGAAACCTTATAAAACTTATCCATGCATCAGGACGAGATACCTATAAAAACAAGCTATACAATCAGAAATTTAAAAAAATACCAAAAATCGAATATCATGTTTCATTCAACACCTACATTTTGTAGCTTTTCATTTCCTTATATATATATATATATATATAATCATCCCCTAGCCATGATTTCTGTCCTCTCAACTACTGTCATCCTCCTGTAAGCAAAAGTGAAACTAGTAGAGAGCTCAAATTAATTAACAATGACCACAAATAAAAATACGAAGAGAGAGAGAGAGAGAGAGAGAGAGAGAGAGAGAGAGAGAGAGAGAGAGAGAGAGAACTTATGTGTAAATGTGTAAATTATTAATAATTGACTACGGTTAAAGTTCAAAGAGGAATGCATTTGAATAAGAAAACAAAGAACTAAAGCCTTTGAATTATGAGAACTTTGGTGTGCGGATTTGAATTAAAAAATAATTCAGTATACTTTTGCAAATAAACTTATTTTATTATTTATTTGATTGAATGATTGGGCCTCATTCCGTCCCTCACAATTTGTACCACACAGCTCATAAAATTCATCACCTTGGAGGTCAAGACGACAAAACTATGAAGCGCATCGTCGTCGCCATCATCATTGCCACTGCCATTGCTGACGAAAGCATATTTCAATTAGGTTGGTGGAGGCTGCCAATGGATCGGGCCGGTCTATATTCATTATTTTATGGATTTGGACAAAAATTTGGATACGAGCGTAAAGAAATATAGATCCGAAACTAAACTTGATTTAGGTTTGGCATTCGCGATCCGCAAGGGTTTGCTCACCTGACAGAGGTTACTTGTGAATGTAATGTAATGAGATGAGGTTATGGGCATGTGATCATTTGCAATCTCATTTATTTATTTGACACTATTTATATTATATTAGGAAGGGGTGTCAATGGGTTGGGTTTGGTTCAGACTCACGTAAAAATCAGACCCAAACCCGATTTGAAAATATTGTACCAGATCTGAACTTGAGTCCAATCAAACCCACCATAAGAGAAACCATGCCCTGATCTTGTAAGGATTACATGAACTAGAGCCGAACCATACCTAATAAAATAATATTTTTTTATTGTTTTTACATTGAAACACTGCAGATCTTAGTTGGAACTAGGGTCGGGCCCGAGTCTGGCATGAAATTTCACAAACCATGTCAAACTCTATATATTAATCAGTCTCTTTGTGTTTGCCTCAGATTCTAATTGGACCTTATTTATTATCAAACCCTGACCCTAAAGAGTTTGGTTTGGGTTGAGTTCAGTTCAAACCCGATCCATTCACACCTCTAATATTAGGTAAAGTTTACGTATAGTTTTTCTTTTTGAGGCCATGACTTGTTCAACTGTCTGTTGCATATGCATAATTAGAGGTTGCCTAAGATTGACGCAGCTTATGAGACAGTTTGTATGGAAGGGTAAGGAGATGAGAAAAAGCTTGAGTTGACAGGAAAGTTCTCTATGTTCTTTTCCACCAAAACAGTTGGCAGGTTTCTAACTTGAGCTCGGATAAGTGGACTAAGTTTCACTTGATATGCGAAACCCCTTTGGGGGCAACAACATCCATTTTATATGATAAAAATCATAAACTCTCACCACCTTGGTGGTATCCCATGTGGTAAGCAGGGTCCTGTGCCAAGGTGAAGACCCATGTTCGAATCCCTCTGCCACATGGGACATAAGAGATATCTGGTAGGGGTCTGCATAACCCAGCTTGCCTTAAAAAAAAAAAAATCATAAGTTCTCACCAGATTGAATACTTGGAGCCTCATCAAATGTTTCCCATGCTCTCAATAAATCAATAGTCCAAGAATCACCATTGAGCTGAGCATACCATTATAATATAGACATGATGTGGGGTTTTCATCCATTCATATCACCTGAATTATAAGATTTGCCAACAATTGTAGACGTGTTCAATCTGTTAGAACCATTCATCCAGGACCCATCAGCTGACAAATGGATATCATTCTAATCAAAATCCTTTTGATGGTGATATTATGATTTTATATTCATTTTTATCACATAATATCACCTTTCTTACTCTTTAGATTTCTACAAGCAATCCAACCACACCTCCATTAAAACCCCGTGTTGATTCCACTAAGAAAGTGATCAATTCTTGGCAATGATTCACCCACCCAACACAATTTAATCATACCTAATACAAGGTAAATCAACAAGGAAATGAAATTTCATGAAATTTCATAATATATATATATATATATATATATATGTGGAAATGAAAATCTAAAAAATGGGCAACGTGCTAAATGAAACATGATATTGGATTTTCGGTGTTTTCTTCAAAATTTTGACCTCATAGACGTATTCAACATGATTGATTTACTAGAAATGGACACTTGGATCATGCATTTTGGATGAAAACAATGGTATTTGGATTCTCAAAAATTTATGAAAATTGTAGGTCGTTGATTTTGGAAACATTATAAAAAGCTATCCATGCATTGGAATCAAATGCTCCAAGACAAGATACCTATAAAAACAAGCATATAAATCACTTCTGTACAATCAGAAATTTGAAAAAAATGCCAAAAATAAAATATCATGTTTCATTCAACACCCTGCCCATTTTGTAGGTTTTCATTTCATTATATATATATAGTTAGTTAGTTAGTGATTGGTAGATTCTCACACATTAGGTGAGAAAAGAACATGCTAAATGGTTTTTTCAGCCCTTTTTATTTTATTTTTAAATTCTGACCGTACAGATGTGATCTATGTACTTGATTTTATAGGGATCAGCTCTTGAAGCATTCAATTCCGACACATGGGTGGGATGTTAAAAAAATCAACGGTCCAAAATCTTTATAAAATTTTGAGGCTCCAAATATCATTTTTTTCATCGAAAACAATGATCTAGGTGTGAATTTCTCATAAATCAACCATGCCCGACACATTTATGGCGTTAGGACTATAAGAAAAACACCGAAAGGAGAGAACTCATATAACACGTATCATTTCACACCTAACGTGTTAAATGAAATATGCTATATATATATAAAGAGAGAGAGAGAGAGAGAGAGAGAGAGAGAGAGAGAGAGAGTAATGGGTAGGTGCTAAATGAAATATATTAAATGATACGTGCTAAACGGGTTATTATGCTCTTTCAGTGTTTTTTTGCAGTTTCGACCTCATAAATATGTTGGGCATGGTTGATTTATGAGGAATCCACATCTGGATCATGTGTTTTCGATAAAAAAATGTATTGAGAGCGTAAAAAATTTATGAAGATTTTAAACCGTTGACTTTTTGAACCTTATAAAAACCCATCCTATGTCGGAATTGAACACTTCAAGAGCTTATCCCTATAAAATCAAGTACATAGATCACTACAAGGAAAACACTAATTAGCGACGGAAATAATCCATCGCAAATTAATGATGAATTAGCGAGAGAAAGATTTTTGTCGCTAACCTTTACGAAATTTACGACGGAAACCATTCTGTCAGTAATCCGTCGCTCATTAGCGATGGATAATCAATGAAATGTTTTTCGTCGCAATATCCATCGCAACTTAGCGATGGATCAACGACAGAACCTTTCTGTCGCTAGGTCGTCGCCAAGTAGCGACGACCTAGCAACGGAATTTTTCCGTCGTGAATTCGTCCCTAATTTCTCCGCAAATCCCCAATCTTAATCCTTTTCTTTCTCTTTTCTGTTTCGCCTCTCCCGCCCGACGCCATTCTTCTCCGCCGCCCGGCTCTTTCCGGCCCGTCGCCCCCTCGACCGCCGCCCGACACTCCCTCGACCATCGCCCGACGCTCCCCCTTCACCGACCTTCGTCGCCCTTCTCAGTAGGCACTGCCGGTGACCCCTTGTACTCCCCTCTGCTCCCGTTCGACAAACCCTATGAGCAAAGCCACCGCCTCTGTTGTCGACACATCGGCGACCTCTCGGTCACAGTCCCTTGTGCCAGCCTTGCCACCACTGTCTTTTCCGACGTCTCCTAAGTAAACCCTGTGACCCCCTCTCGCCTTTTTCCCCTTTTTTTCGGGATCACCGGCAGGGGGTGCCCCCCTACGTTGCTTGATTTCTCCAGCAGGGAGTGGCACCCCCTGCCTCACTTGTTTTCTGGCAGGGGGTGGGCTCCCTTCCTTACTTATTTTTCGACAGGGGGTGGCCCCCCTGCCTTGCTTCTTCTTTGGCAGGGGGTCGCCCCCCTGCCTCATTTTGTTTTTAGGTAGAGGGTGCCCCCTGCCTTACTGTTTCTCCGGCAGAGGGGTGGCCCCCCTGCGTTGCTTGATTTCTTCGGCGGGGGTGGCACCTCCCTGTCTGGCTTGTTTTCTGGCAGGGGGCTGACCCCCTGCCTTATTGTTTCTCCGGCAGGGGGGTGCCCCCCTACGTTGCTTGATTTCTCCGACACGGGGTGGCACCCCCTGCCTGGCTTGTTTTCTGGCAAGAGGGTGGCCCCTCTGCCTTACTTGTTTTCTGGCAGGGGGTGGCCCCTCTGCCTTACTTGTTTTTCGGCAGCGGGTGGCCCCCCTGCCTTATCTTTTTTCCGGTAGGGGGTGGCCCCTCTGCCTTGCTTCTTCTTTGAAAGAGGGTCGCTCCCTGCCTCATTTTGTTTTCAGGCAGGGGGTGCCCCCTTTGCCTTACTATTTCTCCAACAAGGGGGGTGGCCTCCCTACGTTGCTTGATTTCTACGACAGGGGGTGGCACCCCCTGCCTGGCTTGTTTTCTGGCAAGAGGGTGCCCCCCCTTGCCTTGTTTTCCGGTAGGGGGTGGCACCCCCTGCCTCATTTTGTTTTCAGGCAGGGGGTACCCCCTGCCTTACTATTTCTCTGGCAGGGGGTGGCACCCTCTGCCTCACTTATTTCCTGGCAGTGGCGTGGCCCCCCTGCCTTGTGTTTTTCGACAAGGGTAGCCCCTTTTTGTTATCGGGTAATAAACTTCATTTTAACTCATTGTTTTTTGTAGATTTCTCAACGGATCTTGCTTGTGCCCCACCACCCGTGGTAAGTGATAAAAATAATGCAAATCAGGTAAATACCCGTGGTGAGTAAGTGATGCAAGCGCATCACATGTTATTTAATTTTTTGGATACAACACTTTTTTGTTCACACACTCACTTAGTTGTGGATATCTAGGACTGCTTTGATGGAGTTTAGAGATCATGCTGAGCATGATTTTAATGTATGAGAATCGAAGTGTTCTTATTTTTGGAGTACGGATTTCATGCTAGGCATGATAGTAGTTAGCGGGATATTGGAGTGTGTTTTCTACATGTACGTGTTTGATATTGTTTTGATATAAATGATTTGAATGTCTTGCATGAATTTTAAATGTGTTTATATTCATGCTTGCATGAAGTTATTTTTCATTTGATTATGCCTTCCATGTGAAATTATATCATGATTTTTTTGTTCAAATGAATGTATCGTTTTATGTAATTTGATTTCAAATTTGTAAATATCCTCGTGATGTGTATAAATATGATGTAATGGTGTATTGTACATGAAAGTTTAAACAAAACATTGCTCACAAACAATCACCAAACAAGAATTAATAGATAAATTAGATATTTGTTTCATCATAGCATTATTAAGATTTTTTTTAATTAATGATGATAATATCTGTAATATTATAGGAAAAAATGACTATAAACCGTGAATGGATGTATCGTAGGATAGTTGATAATGAGGTGTCACATGAATATATGGATGGTGTTAACAATTTTATTGAATTTGCAACGACAAGTGTTAGTACAGTGGATCCCACCGGTCGGATCAGATGCTCCTGCACGATGTGTAAGAACAATCGATTTGTAGAACCTCACGGGGTTAGACATCACCTATACATGAAGGGTTTTGTTAGTGGTTATCAAAATTGGATGCTTCATGGTGAAGAATTTTGGAATAATTATGATGCAAGGCTGGATGTGGTGCACGATAATCCATATGTGGATTTGATATTTGATGCCGCAAGACCAAAAATGGGTTCTGCTGTGGGACATAGTGATGCACCAGTTGGAGTAGAAGAAGAAGCAACAAACGATGCAACTAGTACATTTTATGACTTACTTAGAGATGCTGATGAACCACTGTGAAATGATTGCGAGAGTCACACTATCTTGTTTGCAGTTCTTCAACTACTGAATTTGAAGTCCGAGTTTAATTTGAGTCAATCATGTTTTGACTGTCTGTGCTCTATTGTGAAGAGTATGTTGCCCAAAGATGAGAAATTGTCACAAAATTTCTACCGAGCGAAGGTTATGGTCAATGCTCTAGGTATGAGGTATCAAAAGATAGATGCTTGTCCCAATCACTGCATGTTGTATTTCAAAGATCAAGAAAATAGCAGATCATGTGCATCATGTGGACATCCTCTGTTCAAGCCAAAGACAAAGAGAAATGGTAGCACAAGGTCAAAAGAAGTGTCATATAAGTCACTCTGCTACTTCTCTCTCACTCCTAGATTGCAACGTCTTTATATGTCTTCAAGGACAACTAAACAAATGATATGACATGCAAATAAAGTTCGACATGATGAAGACAAAATCACACATCCTGTTGACGTAGAAGCTTAGAGACAGTTTGATCATACTCATCAGAACTTTGCTTTGGAAGTGAAAAATGTTAGGCTACGTTTATGTACAGATGGATTTAATCCATTTGGGGGTAGATCAACCCCATACTCGTGTTGGCCAGTATTTGTCACCCCATAAAACCTTCCTCCAAGTTTGTGTATGAAGCATCAAAATATTTTCTTGTCTCTATTGATCCCTGGTTCGACGTCTCCGGGCAAAAATCTCGATGTATATTTGAGGCCATTGATTGATGAACTGAAAATACTGTGGGATGACGGTGTTCTCACGTACGATGCCCACAAAAAATAAAACTTCAATATGAAGCCTGCTGTTCTATGGACAATCAGTGACTTTCCTGCATATGGTATGTTATCTGGTTGGAGCACACATGGGAGGTTAGCATATTCGTACTGCATGGAGGATACAAAATTGTTTAGATTGACGCATGAAAGGAAGTCGTGCTGGTTTGATTATCATCATCGATTTCTACCCAGCGATCATCTGTTCCAACGACAAAAGAATGTGTTTCGAGTAAACACAACTGAAATGAAAGGTCCACCAACAAGGTTGTCTGGCATAGCGATTTTAAGAAGATTGCGATACTTTTCATGTAGACTGACAGATGCCCGTAGGCCAATGGACAAAGAAATCTATATTTTGGAAACTACCATATTGGCCAACCTTATTGATACGACATAATTTGGATGTCATGCATGTTGAGAAAAATGTGTTTAATATAATAATGAATGTGAAAGGAAAAATGAAGGATAATCTGAAGGCACGTATGTATTTAAAAGTGGTATATAAAAGATCAGAATTGAAACTCAAAAAGTACAATGGCAAAGTACTGAAACTAAAGGCAAGATATATGCTTGAACCAGATCAAGTAAAGTTGGTATGTGAATGGTTGAGACAATTGAGATTTCCAGACGGCTATATTTTTAACATTGCTCGAGCTGTGAAGATAGATGATGGACAATTATATGGGTTGAAGAGCCATGATTGTCATGTCATTATGCAACGGTTGATACCCCTAGCATTTCATGATATGTTAGACAAACCTATATGGGGGGTATTGTTCGACTTGAGTAGATTTTTTAGAACATTGTACGCAATAGAAGTTGTAGCATCTGAGGTAAAAAATCTTGAGGAATCTGCCGTGACTACTATTTGTCAGCTAGAGAAGATATTTCTACTAGCATTTTTTGATGTTATGGAACATATGATCATACATTTGCCATATGAACTTAAGGTTGGTGGACCTGTGCAATATCGGTGGATGTACTCATTTGAAAGGTATATGTTTATTTAAATTTTTCTTTTCAATGCTATTGAGAAATTTATTGTAATCTGAGATGTATATTGTTGACATATGCATGTTTGACCTCAAAAACAAGGATCAGAATAAAGCAAGAGTAGAGGGCTCTATTTGTGAGGCGTACACCTTAGAAAAGATTTTAAATTTCTCATTTATGTACTTTGAACCTCACATTCCAACACGTTACACATGCACACCTCGTAATGATGATGAAGAACAATTAACTGTAACTGATAAATTGTCTATATTTCAACCACTTGGACATGCATTTGACAGTTGCCGGTGAAAACTCTTGAAAGATCGAGAGCAAGACGCAACACAAATATATATCCTTTTTAATTGCTCAGCAATCGACCCATATATAGAGTAAGTATACTTAATATGTAACAGTAAGTTCTATAGGTGCGTATATGGTTCGGTAAAATAAGTTTATGTTAAGTGCAGACAATTTGATCTGGAGTTGCGAAGAAAACTTCCACAACTCACTGATGTAGAAGTACAGAAAGAACATGAAAATAAATTTTGTGGCATGGTTGAAAGAGTTGGTAAGGATGATTGTATACATTCTTTCCCTTTATACAACAATAAGATACTTAATTTGTCATGATCATAGTCATTGTTTGTGCTTGTAGGTCTACCATGGTGATGTTGAAGATCAAGGAATATGTGATTTACAAAATAATTCGTCTAAAGTTGTGCAATGTTACAACGGGTACATCGTAAATGGTTATTGATTCCATACAAAAGACTACAGTGTCAACAAGTTAACAATGAATAGTGGCGTGCGTGTCAAGGGTAGTAGCTATGGTAAAAATGAACATGACTACTATGATGTTATAGAAGAAATAATGGAGTTGACTTAGGCACAAATAATATGTTAACTTTATTCAAGTGTCAATGGTTTGATCCCACAACAACAAGAGTCGACAAAGTCTCAGGCATTGTGGAGGTGAATCATAAATCAAGGTTTGCAACATATAAACCATTTATATTAACTCCTCAAGCTCAACAAGTGTACTATACTTCATATCTGAGTAAAAAAAAGTCAGATAGAAATGAATGGTAGACAGTTTGTAAGGTAAAGTCGAGTATGATTAGTTACAGGAAGACAAGATTGCTGAAGAGGGTGATTACTATCAATCAGATGATATGTATGACTTCTCTTATGATCATGATGTCACACATGGTATGCATGTCATATCTCCATTGTCTGATGGCACATGCATGGAAGAATGTAATCCAAATGATATACCAAGTGGATGAGCGCTAAATAAAGAAGAAGAAGATGACGAAGAGAAGGAGGAGGAAGAAGAAGAGTATGAAAGTCAAACAAGTGATGATGAATCATTCATAAGCTAGTGAAATACATCTTGTAATACATACCTGAATGATTTGAATGTATTAAAATCTATTGTATTGAATTGAATATATTGCATGTCTCAGATATTTTTCGAATTGATTATGTATGTCCGATAGGTATAGCGTTATGAATTGAATACACATGTAACGTGTTAGAATTATTTGAATGTATTGCAATATTTGAATGCCTTGCATGAAGTTTTTTTTTAATTTGATCTGAATGATTATAATGATTAGAATGTATTAAAATATATTGTACTGATTTGAATATATTGAACTGTAACTGCAATGTTTGAATGTATTGCATGTCTCAGATATTTTTCGAATTGATTATGTATGTTTGATAGGTATAGAGTTATGAATTGAATGCACATGTAACATGTTAGAATAATTTGAATATATTGCAATATTTGAATGTCTTGCATGAAGTTTTTTTTTTAAATTTGATCTGAATGATTAGAATGATTTGAATATATTGCAATCTATTGTATTGATTTGAATATATTGAAATGTAACTGCAATGTTTGAATGTATTGCATGTCTCAGATATTTTTTGAATTGATTATGTATGTTCGATAGGTATAGAGTTATAAATTGAATATACATGTAACGTGTTAGAATTATTTGAATGTATTACAATATTTGAATGTCTTGCATGAAGTTTTTTTTCAATTTGATCTGAATGATTAAAATGATTTGAATGTATTGAAATATATTGTATTGATTTGAATATATTGAACTGTAACTGCAATGTTTGAATATATTGCATGTCTCAGATATTTTTTGAACTAATTATGTATGTTCGATAGGTATAGAGTTATGAATTGAATGCACATGTAACGTGTTAGAATAATTTGAATGTATTGCAATATTTGAATGTCTTGCATGGAGTTTTTTTTTTAAATTTGATCTAAATGATTAAAATGATTTGAATGTATTGCAATCTATTGTATTGATTTGAATATATTGAAATGTAACTGCAATGTTTGAATGTATTGCATGTCTCAGATATTTTTTGAATTGATTATGTATGTTCGATAGGTATAGAGTTATAAATTGAATGCACATGTAATGTGTTAGAATTATTTGAATGTATTCCAATATTTGAATGTCTTGCATGAAGTTTTTTTTCAATTTGATCTGAATGATTAGAATGATTTGAATGTATTGAAATATATTGTATTGATTTGAATATATTGAACTGTAACTGCAATGTTTGAATGTATTGCATGTCTCAGATATTTTTCGAATTGATTATGTATGTTCGATAGGTATAGAGTTATGAATTGAATGCACATGTAACATGTTAGAATAATTTGAATGTATTGCAATATTTGAATGTCTTGCATAAAGTTTTTTTTAAAATTTGATCTGAATAATTAGAATGATTAGAATGATTTGAATGTATTGCAATCTATTGTATTGATTTGAATATATTGAAATGTAACTGCAATGTTTGAATGCATTGCATGTCTCGAATATTTTTTGAATTAATTATGTATGTTAGATAGGTATAGAGTTATGAATTGAATGCACATGTAACGTGTTAGAATAATTTGAATGTATTGCAATATTTAAATGTCTTGCATGGAGTTTTTTTTCAATTTGATCTGAATGATTAGAATGATTTAAATGTATTGAAATATATTGTATTGATTTGAATATATTGAACTGTAACTGCATTGTTTGAATGTATTGCATGTCTAAGATATTTTTCGAATTGATTATGTATGTTCGATAGGTATAGAGTTATGAATTGAATGCATATGTAACGTGTTAGAATTATTTGAATGTATTACAATATTTTAATGTCTTGCATGAAGTTTTTTTCAATTTGATCTGAATGATTAGAATGATTTGAATGTATTGTATTGATTTAAATATATTGAAATGTATTGCAATGTTTGAATGTATTTCTAGTATATTTTTATTTGTTAGAATATGGTTTATAGAGGACACACTCGTCGAGCACCCAGTGGTAGCCAGTCTGAGCCTTCATCTTCACAGGCTCCTTCGATAGGTATATCATTTAAATAATTATATACTTGATTAGTTGAAATATACATTATGTGAATTTCTAACTCATTGTTCTGTAGGTGTTATTTCACCTACACATGACCCAACTACGTCGGATGCAGGGTCTTCTCAGTGTGATTCATGATAAGTAATTCAAATAGTGTATATCGATGGTCGGTCGTAAGTATTTCATTGTCACTTGTTCCATATTTAACTTATAAAAAGTTTATATTGACATTCGATTGTTAATGTGTATCTTTTCATATGCAGTGCGAGCTTTAAGCAGCAAGAAGTAATACGAGGAATTACGAAATCATTACTGCATCATCTTCTAGGACCGGTAGCGCAATGGAAAGAGTACTCAAGAGAGGTGTTGGACAGATTAATTTTCTCATTCATGGTATGCAATCATTTATCATAACAAGAAGTGTTTTATATTTATGTGTGCTAACTTTCTGAATGTATTTGTAGGCTTCCCATTGTTTTGTGAGTGCGAGAGAAGAGAAAGACGTGAGGGTAGTGTGGCAGAAGGTGACTGCCAATCGTTTTGCCGACATGTTGTATAATATGAAGATTGTAGCAAAAAAAGCAGTCAGTGGGATAGATGATCCACTGCAGTGGAAGGGCCATGGACCTCCTAAATATTGGGAGGGCATGTGCGATAAGTGGACGAGCAATGATTTTCGAAACCGCTCAGCAAAGGCTGCACAAAACTGAGCAGCGATGCCCGATGCACAGCTACACACAGGTGGATCTAGGACTTTTGGGATCCACTAGAAGAAAATGGTAACTCATCAATATATATATATATATATATATATTTATAAGTATTTCTGCATACTTATTAATCGATTTTTTATATCATGTAACATTGTAGAAAGCAGAAAAAGAAGGCATTATACCTTACAAGGATGTGTTTGTTGAAACACATAAACGTAAGAACACAGAAGATTTTGTATCAGAGAAGGCGAGAGCGACAACGGTATGTATTTATTGTATTAATAAATATTGTGATATACAAGTTACTTTGAATTATATTATCATAAACATTGTAATTCTTAATTATTAATTCATATTCTAATTATTACTTTCTAGGAGTCATACAAGCATCAAATGATACAACGATATGGCGATGACTCCATTCAGCATCTGTTTTTTGATCCTGCAACATGAATGACTGCTACAGGTGAACCCAAAAAGGGTCATATTTTCGGGTTTGAGAGTAACATAAACACCAAACCACTCATTGCCTCCTGCAGCCCGGGCTCACAGAGTTCTCCCGCCAGCATCAACTCCCAACGTCCTATTGACCCTGCTATGTCTTGGGATAATGTTTGTCAGTGTCTTAAGGACAAAATGCAACACTTTTTAAATGAAGCCATTCTCAACCTTGTTCGTAATGAGTTGTGCAACTTTTTTCAAGACAGGGGAACTTCATCTGCATTCAACATGAGCTCAGGTGCCCGTCAGGTATGCATGATTGAATTGCTATAAATTTTTTCTTATAATTTTGTTAATGTCCTTTAGTTTATTACTAGTCTATGTGTCATTCAGTTATTTACTTTGTTGCATTAGATTAAGTGGATTGCATATAATTTATTTTATTATGTTTTGTTTATAAATACTAACATTTTGGTTCTCTTTTGTAGGATGTTGGAGATGATCAATGTAGAGGAGCTGAAGGAGGCATGGAGGAAGGGGCAGATCGAGAAAATGAAGAGGATGCTGCCCAAAATCTTGGCGAGGATTAGATTTTTTTGTTTAATTTGTTTGACAAACTTGTAACTAATTATAACTTCACAAGGACTGTACTTGGTAGTTAAAGTTTGCTTAACTTAGCATTTTTGTTTAATTTGTATGCATTTTTTATTTATACTATTTTTTTATAAGGAGAATATATGAATTGTACGAGAAATTTTTCTCGAGTTTCAAAATATTTTAAATTTTTTTTTTAAAAATTTATTATAAATTAGCAATGGAGTAGCGACGGATATTATCCGTCGCCAATTTAAAGCAGTCATCGGTTTGCAGTGGAATTTAAGCCATCGCTAATGTCCGTCGCCAAATTAGCGATGAAAATTAGTAACAGATACTCATCCGTCGATAAATGGTAGTGGCGAAAATAGCGACAGATTAAATTTTGTCGCTTAACCAAATCGATCTCCATTTAATGATGAATTCGCGACGTACATAATCCGTCGCTAAGCCGTTGCAACATAGTGATGGATTGGCGACAGATAAATTCTGTCGCAATTTAGCGACTAGAGTTATGTGACGGATGCTATCCGTCGCTAGTCTGTCGCAAAATCCGTCGCAAAGATGTACATCGACGGACTAGCGATGGATAACATCCGTCACCAATACATTTTTTCTTGTAGTGGATCACATCTATGCAGTCAGAATTAAAAAAAATAAACCTAAAAACTCATTCAACACCTACTCATTACTCTTATATATATATATATATATATATATAGAGAGAGAGAGAGAGAGAGAGAAAGAGAGAGAGAGCAAAACACATCGAAAAAATGCACCTGTGATCAGCAATGCATGTTATTTTATGAAAAATTACCTTTTAATGGCAGTCTCATTTTTTCGTTGAAACCTTTAGCTGCGGTCTGGGATTGCTGCTAAAAGGTGCTTTTGTGTGTGTTTGCGGGCAATTGTGCACCTCTTGTTCGTCTGTTGGTTCGTTCGATAAGTTACTCCATTTCCTATATATATTATCATCCTCTAGCCATGATTTCTGATCCTCTCAACTACTATCATCCTCCTGTAAGCAAAAGTGAAACTAGTAGAGAGCTTAAATTAATTAACAAAGACCACAAATAAAAAAACGAAGAGAGAGAGAGAGAGAGAGAGGTAAAATGTGTAAATGTCTAAATTATTGTTAATTGATTACGGTTAAAGTTAGGAGACTCAAGGAGGAATGCATTTGAATAAGAAAACAAAGAACTAAAGTCTTTGAATTACGAGAGCTTTGGTGTGACGATTTGAATTAAAAATTAATTCAGTATACTTTTGCAAATAAACTTATTTTATTATTTATTTGATTGAATGATTGGGCCGCATTCCGTCCCTCACAATTTGGACCACACAGCTCACAAAATTCATCACCTTACAAGTCAAGACGACAAAACTAAGAAGAGCATCATCATTGCAACTGTCATTGCTGACCAAAGTATTTGGTATGTTTATTGAGTTTCAATCTTTAGGTGAGTGGAGGGTGAAAGTGGGACCAGTACCAAGATGAGATGACGATTCCCTTCCATGCATATGGCTGCCAATGGATCGGGTCTATATTCATTATTTTATGGATTCGGAGAAAAATTTGGATACGAGCATAAAGAAATATAGATCCCAAACTAAACTTGATTTAGGTTTGGGATTTGCGATCCACAAGGGTTTGCTTACCTGACAGAGGTTACTTTTGAATGTAACCGAGTTGCCCAAACGTGACAAGTTTTGAAACTCACAAGTGACGTGCTGCCAGCCCTACCAACACACACCCATTCGCACGACACATGTCCTGCTTGATTTTTTTTTGTTGAAAAACACCATTAGTGGCAGTCATGACCTCCGCTAAAAGTCCTTTTGTGAATTTTCAGCGCATGATCGTCCATTTGCAATTTGACATTTGTGCATAGTGCACTCTTTGAATCTTCTCTCTCTCTCTCTCTCTATATATATATATATATATAGCATTATTGATTTCAACTAATGAGATGAGGTTATGGGCATGTGATCATTTGTAATCTCATTTTATTTATTTGAGACTATTTATATTATATTAAGAAGGGGTGTCAATGGGTTTGGTTTGGTTCAGACTCAGGTAAAATCAGACCCAAACCGGATTTGAAATGCTGGTACCAGATCTGAACTTGAGTCAAATCAAACCCACCATAAGAGAAACCATACCCTGATCTTGTAAGGATTACATGAACTAGAGCCGAACCATACCTAATAAAATAATATTTTTTATTGTTTTTACATTGAAACACTGCAGATCTTAGTTGGAACTAGGTTCGGGCCCGAGTCTGGCATGAAATTTCACAAACCATGTCAAACTCTATATATTAATCGGTCTCTTTGTGTTTGCCTGAGATTCTAATTGGACCTTATTTATTATCAAACCCTGACCCTAAAGAGTTTGGTTTGGGTTGAGTTCCGTTCAAACCCGACCCATTCACACCTCTAATATTAGGTAAAGTTTACGTATAGTTTTTCTTTTTGAGGCCATGATTTGTTCAACTGTCTGTTGCATATGCATAATTAGAGGTTGCCTAAGATTGACGCAGGGACAATTTGTACGAAAGTAAGGAGATGCGAAAATGCTTCAGTTGACAGGAAAGTTCTCTTTCTTCTACATCAAACAGCTGGCAGGTTTCAACTTTAGCTTGGATAAGGTGCACATGTCACACTTTGAGTATGCTTCTGCACCTGACCGACCTTCATTTGCCTTTGGGCCCCACAACTGCCAGGCTGTCATACAAAGATGGAGGGCAGGGTGCAGAGGCACGCTCTGTGTCATGCAAGGTTGTTAAATGGGACGAGGCGAAGCGAGGCGTTGAGCCTGTTACGAAGCGAAGCATAAGCCTCAAGGCGTTGAAGCGTAAGCTTCATGATCAAAATAATAAAATATATAATATTAATAAAATAATAAAAATTTTAAATAAAAATTACTAATCAACGTCAATATACAATAATCATAAAAAAAAAAGAGACAAAAATGAAGCACAAGAACAACCGTGTAAATTTCAATCGAAGATCAATATAAGGATGAAAAACTACAAGCCGTTCCCTCAATTTAAGCATCAAAGTAAATCAAATTCGGTCAATTACAAAAAAACAAGAGGCTCATTTTCTCGTCTCCGATACGATACCAAAAGAACACCAAGAACTAACTAACGCTTACAGAGAAGAAAACAAATAGCAAGGAAGAGGAAAAAGATAATTGCCTGAAACAATTTGCTGCCCTCGTTAGTGAATTGGAGGAGGACCTTGGCCTATTCGAACGCCGATTTGAAGGCGACGAGGCCAGCAAAGACATCTAGGCCGATGGCATCATCCCTCTCCCTCAGCTCGTCGAAGAGAGGGCTCAACAACTTCACCCTCCCTGACAAATCGGAGGCCTGCTTCTTCAAGGGGCCGCGGCAGCTTTCCGACACGGCTTAGATCTCCCGAACGAGGTCGATCAACTACTGCACCACCTCCCTCACCTCCGATTCCGACACCTCCGATCCAGAGGGAAACGTTTCCCCACCTCCCATTCCTTCCAAACAAAATCGAACGACGTGTTTGGGGATTCCTTCCTCTGTTCCGAAAGGGGAGGGAGCAAAACGAGGGGAAAAGATCAAAGAACTCTTTTCTTTTCCGTTGTTTGGACGGAGTAGGGGGATGAGTTCCAGAAGGCCTTTGCTAATGGAAAAAAATGGAGGTATGTGAATTGGGAGGAGCGAGAGAAAGGTGCAGGGATATTGTTGTGCTCACACCAGACTACATGATGTGCACACCTTAGAAGCGAAGCGCACCTCGATGCAAGGTGTGCGCTTCAAGTCTGCAAACGCCTCATACAACATCTCAGTACCTTGAGCTTGCGCTTCGCCTCTGAGGCATACACTTCAGGTACTGAGGCGTAAGCCTCTCACAACATTGGTGTCATGTGATGTCACTGAATTCCGGCTCTCTCAACTCCCCCTTTTCTCGATCTCCTCTTTTTATTGGAATTTTTTAGTAAAACATTATTCATGTGATAACAATTCTATTCACTACAAGGACAAGGGTCAATAAGAGCAAATTTTTTGCTGCTATTACTCTATTTCTCATCATTATTGATCTATAATAACAATAGTTTTTTGCTGATAAGTTATTAAGAAATGGTCTTTGTTGACCAATAATGATTATATTTATAAGGCACCGTTATAGGTGACCCAACCCCAACGAGTGATCGTGGTAACTAGGAACACTAATAGCAGTGAGGCAGCCTATAACGATGTGGTTGATTTAATGATGACATTTCGATGTCGCCGTTATAGCCTACAACAAGTTAATGCTTATTGTTATAGGCAGAGAGAATTAACTCACCATTATAGGCTAACTATAATGGCCAAACAAGGATTTCTCATATAATAGTAACATAGAAATGTTATCATTATAAGCTCTAAACCTATAAAATTAAAACTAAAATTTTGTTTTAACATTTTTTTACATTCAAATGAAACATATATTGAACAAAAACTTCAAATACACTTCAAACACTCAATTTCAAATATATATCCTCAAACATTCAACTTTAAACATAGACCCTCATACATTTACTTCAAACATACATCCTCAAATATTTAACACACTTCAAACTATTGACATTCATTCAATAAAAACTTTAAAATACTTCAAAAATATAAATCTCCATCCCCTACATCATCTCTAAGCCTGCAACAAATACACTTCAAATATAAACCCACTATATCCTCTCCAAGCCTGCAACAAATAGATTTCAAATACCAACTCACTACATCCTCAAACATTCACTTAAAATATATATTCAATAAAAACTTCATATACACTTCAAAAAATATACATATACTTCAAAAATACAAACCCCTTACACTCCCTACATCCTCTTTAAGCTTGCAACAAACATAGATACTTCTAATATTCACATAAACCAGTGTGCAAACAACAAATTAAGAATCTATTAGATAAAACATATTTAACACTATAATTTCTGAAAAAAGTAAACTTAGAGAATATGAAACTTACCCTTTATGATACTTCTAGAGGTACGAAGATGATCTACTAGTTTATATAATGCCCTCGCCATCAGTTTTTGTCCATCTATTTCAGTCTACAAATAACAAATTATGAATCTATTAGATCAAACATATTTATCACTATACTATATGAAAAAAATAAATTTAAAAAATAAAAAATTTACCTTCGTATGATACTTTTGTAGGTACAAAAATGATCTGCTAGTTTATATAACACACTCATCGTCGGTTCCTATCCATCTATTTCAGTTTGCAAATAATAAATTAAAAATATATTAGATCAAACATATTTAGCAATATGAAAAGAATAAACTTAGAGAATAAAAAACTTACCCTCTATGATAATTTTGGAGGTACAAAGCCACTAGTTTATAGAACACACTCGTCGTCAGTTCTTCTTATCAATATATTTCAGTCTGCAAACAACAAATTAAAAATCTATCAGATCAAACATATTTAGCACTATACTCTATGAAAAAATAAACTTAGAGAATACGAAACTTATCTTCGTATGATATTTCTTAAGATAAGAAGATGATCCACTAATTTATAGAATACACTCACCATCGGTTCTTGTCCATCTATTTTAGTTTGCAAACAATAAACTAAAAATCTATTAGATTAAACATATTTAGCACTATGGAAAAAATAAACTTAGGGAACAAAAAACTTACTCTCATATGATACCTTTGGAGATACAATGATGTACCAGGCTTAATAGTTACTAAAGTCTTTCATTGCTTGATTTTTTTTGTTGCATAAAAACCAGTTTGATTATGGTGATGATATTTGAATTTTGTTGCAACCTTTATCTTTCACGAAATTATGCATCAAAATATTATTAATCATACTCTAAATCATCTCGATGTAATGACATGAGATCTTTATTGATTGTGTTGGGGAGGAGGGTAATGAATCAACCCCTTTGTAATCATCCTCCTGATATGCATTGTTGTATTATTCTTCATTTTGTTCAGATGAAGATAACAGAATTTCATACACATTTCTTAGTATTATCTTCTAAGCTATATGTATTTTACTCTTTGTGGGGTTTCTAATATAAAATATTTGCATAACTTGAGGCGCTAAAATAAATGGATCATCTTGGTATGCTGAGTGAGACATGCTAATACATGTAAAGTATTTGTCCTTGCGTATGTGCCTATTATCAAAACAATTACATTTAAACATATACACCTGATTTCGTCCTATATATCTAAATTCGATAATATTTTTTAGAATACAGTAATAGTCTATATTAGGCTCCCTTACATCGCCTTCATACATAACCATTATCCCACTGTTATGAGAACTACGGTCTTCACCGTGAGACTGTGTATGAAACCTGATTCCATTCACATCATAAGTTTGATAGGACATTGGTTTGCGTTTAAGACCTCTTATGAGAATTTGTAATTCTAGAGAAGCATCCTTGTGCTTTTGTAGAAACCTACGTGTAAACTTCTAGTTATGTCGTATTATAGCTTCTTGAACATTGTTACACAAGCTGTGGATTATCGGTTTATGTTACTTTAGATATGATTCACATTCAACGCAGTTGTCCAATACATACCGATGAACTTTCGCACGTTCTTCATATGAAAGTACAAGTGGTAAACCACCTCTAACTTGTTGTGTGAGAATACAGACAAACGAGGTGGCTTTGTCGCGCTGGGCCTATCATCATGCTGATCTCGATGGTTAAATCTAGTATACATGCCACTAAGATACATTAAGCAAAAGGTTGCATATTCTGTTGAAATATATGCCTCAGCAATGGAAGCTTTTGCTTGTGCTTTGTTTCTCACAGTTCGCTTTAATCTATTAAGAAGTCTCTCGATCAGATATATCCAATGATATTGTATTGATCCAACAACTTTGGTCTCACTTGGTAGATGAATGGCTAGGTGCACCATGATGGTAAAAAATGCGGGTGAAAATATCTTTTCTAAAGCGCATAAGATTACTATAATATTTTTTTTTATCTTCGTTAAAGCATCGCTTCTTAACGTTCTTGTACACAACAGTCTGAACATATCACCTAAACGGATTAAAGGTATGCTGATTGTCTTCTTTAAATTTTCATGAATTGCAATAGGAAGTAGGCATTGTAAGAAGACGTGACTATCATGACTCTTTATTCTTGTAAATTTAGCATCATTTTTGTTTATGAATCACCCAATGTTGGATACGTAGCAGTCAGAAAACTTCACTTTTTTAAACCAATCAAGAAACTCTTGCTTATGCATACTTAAAAATGTGTACTATGCATGTGGTTTCTTTGGTGTTGCACAACCTCTGTCAAAGTGCAGGTGATGACATATGTAACACCCCAAAATTTTATCAAAATTTTTGAAGGAATTTTTTTAAACCACAGCAGAATAGTGTAATTGAAAAACGATGCAACTTTGAGAGGGTTACAATAACACAATCACATACACATTGTTTTTAAAACACTTAATTAAAAGAATTCATGCAAATGAATACTCAATTAAATTTAGAGTTTATAAGTCTTATCCAAATCCAACTTAATAAAAAAATTCCAAAAAAGTTAGATTTCCCAGGAAAGAAGAATCACGATGATCCATCTGACACCGCTAAGCAACCCACCATCGCACCATCTTATACATTATCTGAAAAATGTTAAAGTAAGGGGAATTAATCTATAACCTCGGTAGGTTACACAAAAACACATAAACAAAGATATAATCCAAATATAAGAGATAAGCATTAGCATAATTTCAGATAAATGACTAAATCATGCAACATAGTATATCAGGATAAACATAATTTATATTTTCATAATCAATCATGCTTGCAGTCAAAGTTCAGAACAAATATTCTACAATGCATAAATTTAGGTAAACAAACAATACATCTTAAATCCTACAATCATGCACATACTGAAATAATGTCAGTGATTCAATACTTGATGTTTTGTTTATCTTTTCTAGCCTTGAATGATACACACTCAGGGTTCCTACTCTGATTCAAGCAATCCAATGAGGTATTTTTTATGTCATATAATTTATTAGCCTTATTAATTAGAAGAATCCACAAACTCTCTTTGGAGTTTCCACTGAAGCGGTCCATGACCGAGAGAATCTTTCGGTTGTTCATACAAAATCGATTTCAACTATATAGAGATTTGAAATATACCACTTAGGCCATACGGTAGTCTGACCCCCTACCACCGACGATTGGGGACCAATGGAGACGGCTAACTCTCCAAAGCGACAACAATTGACTGGTCATGTGTACCACCATTCTCTCCAAGGTGCTCTTGGGTTTAAATGAGTTATAGGTGTTATTTAATATTAGACTCATGAATTAATTTCAAGTACTCTCAGCACACGTGCTCTCAGCACACGTGCTCTCAACACACTGGCTCGTTAGGCAACTTAACGACGAAACTGGCGACAGATACATTCTGTCGCTACTTAGCGACAGAATGGGCGACAAATATATTCCGTTGCGAATTAGCATCGAAAAATTCATGATGGAAGCTATCCATCTCTAATTCGACGCTAATCCATCGCTAAGCTGTTTAGCGATGGATTAGTGACAGATCAACGACAGATTTAGGTCATCGTTAATCCACAGGTTTCTTGTAGTGATTGCCACATCCCTTGTTTCACCACGGATGGGCTTGGCCTCAGAGTTCACTGTCTTGATGGTCCTCTATTTTGGCCTGAGCTTCAAGTTCAACCGCTCTGCCTCTTCCCGCAAGATGAAGTTATGCGTGGCCCCAGAGTCTACCATTGTTGTAGTAGACTTCCCATTTGCAATGACTTCTAAATACATGAGTTCTTTGCTAACCGGTATGCTTTCAACTGCATAACTTTTGACCGCGTTAACCGACCACATAGCTCCCATCCTTGGTTGCATGGCCTCAGTGTCACTACTCTCTGATAGTCCTGCATTAACCTGTCTGTCATCCTTCATGAGGCGCTTAGGACATTACCTTATGATATGCCTATCACCACAGAACCAACAAGTCACAACCTGCCCTTTGTTGTCGTTATTATTATACTTTTTATAGTTTTGTTTTCTGTCAAAATGGTGTTGGGTCGATGCCTCACCGTTATTGTCGCATTGATCCTCTTTATTGCCTCTATGGTCTGGCTTCTTCCCAGCCTTGGTCGATGAAGTGAAGGTCTTACGCTGAGTATTATCCACTAGGAGCTCGGTCGTCACATATGCATCTTCAAAAGTGTCGGGATTGCTCTTTTTCACTTCGGACTGTGCCCACGACTATAGTCCTACAATAAACCAATTGAGTCTGTCTTCATCTGGCATATTGGGTGTGCCCAACATGAGCTTCTGGAACCTCCTGATGTAATCTATCAAGGCTCCAGTGTGTTTTAATTTCGACACCATCCGATATATTTAGAGTTTTACATTCTGCAGCATAAAGTAGTTTCATAGCTCAATAATGAAGGCCTCAAAAGTATCAATTACGCAATGCCCTCTTTCCATGTCGCTATATTTTTGTCTCCACCAGGCTATGGCATCTTTGTCAAATAGAGTTGCTGCAGCCTTCACCGTGAGGTCCTCGACCAGTACGTTCTGAATATCCAGACAGTCTTCTATCTGGAACAAAAAATTCTCTATGGCCTTGATGTCTCTGGAATCATTGATTGCTTTGAAAAGATGCCCTAAACATTTCAACATAATATTTTTTAGTATTCTTGTATGTGTTTTTAAGGTGGGCACTGAAAGGAGCTAAACAAGGAATGTTTGTAGAGCAAGTAGTTAAGGAAGTTGATTGGTGTCTCGAGGAGGATTCAAAATCAATGTGGAATAAGATAGCGAGTGGCATGAGAAAGGTGACTAAGGAGGTATTGGGTGAGTCTAAAGGCGGTGCACCGCTAGGTAAGGATACATCATGGTGGAACGAGGATGTCAAATTAGCTATTAAGGTTAAAAGAGAGTGTTATAGAAATCTAAGTAAGAGTCGTGATAATGAGAATTTGGAGAAGTATATGATAGCAAAGAAGGAAGCTAAAAAAGTAGTTCAAAACATGAGGGCGAGAAGGATATTTATAGGCTTGCAAAGATGAGAGATAGGAAATCGAGGGATCTGGGTATTGTTAGATGTATCAAAGATGAAACGCAAAGGGTTTTAGTCAAAGATGAAGAGATTAAGGAGAGATGGAAAGATTTATTTGATAAGTTATTTAATGGAAGTCATGCTCAGGATCTTGGAGACTTCTCCATTCCTTTTCATGAGATGAATCATGACTTCATGCGCAAGATTCAAAAGAAAAAAATTGCAAAGGCTTTGAAGAAAATAAAATCAAGAAGGGCAGTTGGCCCAGATTGTATACCTATCGAGGCTTGGAAATGCTTGAAAGAGAAAGGTTTAGAATGGTTGACAAATATTTTTAACAAGATTTGGCACACAAATAAGATGCCTAATGAGTGGAGAAAGAGTACTTTGGTGCCTCTATATAAGAATAAGGGTGATGTACAAGATTTCACAAACTATCGGGGTATAAAACTCATGAGTCATACTATGAAACTTTGAGAGATGGTGATTGAGTATAGGTTGAGGAAGATTGTCATGATATCAGAGAATCAATTTGGTTTTATGCCTGGAAGATCAACTATGGAAGCTATACATCTTCTTAGACAACTTATTGAGAGATATAGAGAGAGGAACAAAGATTTGCATATGGTTTTTATTGATTTGAAGAAGGCATACGATAGAGTACCTAGGGACGTTCTTTGGTGGACAATGATGAAGAAAGGTGTTTCTCTCAAGTACATTAGTATAATTAAAGATATGTATGGAGTAGTAACCAATGTCCGCATTTGTGGAGGGGTGACAACCAATTTTTCTATAACGGTTGGGTTACATCAAGGATCTGCTTTAAGCCCTTTCCTATTTGCTATAGTGATGGAAGTATGGAGAAATTGATGGAGATGTAAATCATAGGATAAAGGTTGGATGGATGAAATGAAAAAGTGCAACTGGAGTGTTGTGCGATCGTAAAATGCCATTACGGTTGAAGGAAAAGTTTTATAAGACGACTATTAGGCCCTCTTTACTATATGGTACAGAATGTTGGGCTGCCAAGAGACATCATATTCAAAAAATGAGTGTAGCTAAGATGTGTATGCTTAGATGAATGTGTGGAAATACAATAAAAGATAAGATTCGGAACGAGGAGATACGTAAGAAGGTAGGCATTGCACCCGTTGAAAATAAGATGAGAGAGAATTGTTTACGGTGGTTTGGGCATATTCGGCGAAGGCCTATTGATGCTCCAGTTAAAAGGATGGAGAAATGGGAAAATATATTAGTTAAAAGAGGTCGGGGTAGGCCTAGGAAGACTTGGATGGAGATGATAGCAAAGGATATAAATGCTTTGAACCTCACCGAGGACATGACATTGGATAGAAATGATTGGAGGAGAAGGATTCATGTGGAAGACCCAGAATGATTTTCTTTTTTGTTGTTGTTATTGTTGTTTGTATTCTTGTATGTGTTTTTCCTGAATAAATTAATGAATATATGCTTGATGAACTGCCATATCTGACTTGCACAATCATACTCATACTTTAACTGTGATATCTCAGTTGCACCATCATGCTTTAGTTATGGTATTTGAATAACAATAACTATGTTTTGAACTACATTTACCTGGAATTGGTATAAATCCTTGCCAGGCTTTTACAAGTCTGACTCTTTAAAGAGGATTTCAGGTGACTAACTTGTCAAGAGTGGATGGCGCGAGGCAGTGGCAACATCATGAACTAGACTTCCATAGATCAAGGGCCAGCTTAGGATATTTTGTTTATAATATTGTTTTGATCTTAAGCGTTTTACTAATGCTATATTTTATGACATGAAGTCTCATATATAAATAAGTGTTTTGGTTTCATAATGTTTTTTATTTTTGTGGTTGTTTCTCACCTGTGACCTACTCAGAGTTTTTTTAAACCCAATATTGAGAATATCGTCTTTCCACTCTATATATAAAAAAGGCGAGCAGACCGGGGTAGCACCACTAGAGGTAGTAGAGCAGGGCGGGGTAGGGAGGCCTGCTGGCTTATAAAATTAGAGAGAGAGAGAGAGAGATGCGTTAAAAAAGAGGGAGGGGGTCCTTATTTATAGGGATCCAGCTTGGTCGGTGGGCTGCACCAAGTAGCAGCCCACCCAGCCAGCTGCCCCTTGGTTAATTACTAACCTGCCCTTGGTAGGTTGGTAATTAACCAAAATATCAAAAAGGGGTATTTATGCCCTTAAGTTTTTTTAAAAATCCCCTACTTACCTCTAAGATCTTTTTAACCCTTATTTTCTTATTAATTTCAAGCTTACCCCTTACCTATTAAATAGTCTATGTTATATTATGTTGGTTTTGGATCTAATTGATCCAAATCCAAATTGGTACCTATTAATGTAGATTACATTATAGCTTATAGTTGTGATATCATTTTGGGTCCAACTCAATCCAAATCCAATTAATATTATTTTATTCTTAATAGAGTATTAATTATTTTAATATTTTACTTATATTAATGATCTACAAGGTGGATCCATTTGAAAACACTTTCTTATTTTGTATCATGAATTTTACCAAACTCTTTTCTGAGTTGGATCCATCAATTGGATCTAGAGGCCATTTGAGTAGCTTAGGTTTCTTTCAAAAGTCTTAACTGGTTTTGTATGAAAATTCATAAAATATGCTAAGAAAATAAAATATCAAGTGAACCCTTATACATACGTAAATTTATTCAAAATTTTACAAAAAAATCACGGTTATTACATTTCCTCTTTCCCTGATGCCCCTTTTCATGTTGTTTATACAACTTGAGACCATCTCTCTCACACTTTTCCTCTCTCGCATCAGAAATCTCCGTCTCCTTCCTCCTTCAATTTTCCCTCCCATTTATCTCTTTCTCTCTCTGTCTTCACCAAGGTTTGCTCCATGCTCGACGGTACCTGTTCATCGATGATGCTCATCGAAAGTCGCTTGCTCGTGCCCCCTACTCATCGAAAGCCCCCAACGCAGTTTGATCCCCATCTCTCTTGCAATAACAATCTCAGACCAAGCACCAATCTCCTTTCTCCCTCGACTTTCCCTCCCCCTTCTCTCTCTCTCTCATTTCTTGCTTGGTTGTCGTTGCTATCTCCCTGCACTATCTTTAGGCTCAACCCCTCTGAATTTAGCCCAAACAGAGGGGCATCATCCTCTCTCATCGGATCAGCTTTTCATGACCTTGAAATGTTATTTTGCTTAGGTAAAATAGTGTGCAACATTGGCCAAAACCCTAAATTCCAACAATCTCACAGATTCCAATTCAAAAACATGAAAAAACACTGAATAGAGACATAAAAACCCCAAATATAAAAACCATGCACCATGATCATTGCTCATAACCTTAAATTCTCAAAAGAAACAGAAAAACACATACTAGTAAGAGAAAAAAGAGACCCAAAAAGAGGGAAGCATATAGATACAAATATACAAACGAAACTCAAACGATCTCATCGAAAGTAGGGGTTGTGTCAGGGCTCGTCCGAACAACTTGGATATTTATTTTTGGGCATAAAAAATGTTAACTCGAACCCAACCCAATGAACATGGTTGGAGTTTGGTTCATAATTTTGCATGGATATTTGACCCAACTTTGGCTGACCCAAGCATTTTCTTATATATTTTTATATAAAAAAAGAAAAGCATTAAGTACCCCTCAATTATGTGGATTAGGGTTGAGACTCCACTTTTTAAACATGAAAACCCCAAACCATTTACTAAAATGATTGTATTGTATGACAAATATGACGTATTTTTTAAAATGCCTTGCAATTTTCTCTATTCTCTCCATGTCCAAAATTGCAAATATCTGATTTTAAAAAGACTTTTTTATCCTTCGCACATGTGATTTCTTAAATATATGTGAATTTTCTATCAAATATGACTTTTTTTCATAATATTCTTTGTTCTCAGATTTGTATCTCTCTCGTCCAAGGTCAAAAACTTAAATTTTTATAATCGTTGGAAAGTTGAGACATAGACCAATAACTTTTCTACTTTGAGTTAAGAGCCAAAAACTTCTATAGGATTCTCATTTCTAAATTCAGAAATCAGAATAAAAACATACTCTATAGACTAGAACAAACACGCCTTTTCTGTGCCATTTTCAAGCTATATGTATTGAAAATCAAGAAAAATAGAAAAAAAGATAGAGATAGGTCGGGATGTTAGCATTTTAATGCCACCAAGATCACCTTAATTTGATGAGCTATTAGCGAGAAACATCCTCTGAAAGATAAATTGTTCGATTATTCCAGTATGTAGAGCATGCTTCTATTTCAATTTTGGAGCTAAAAAATGGGAACCCTAGAGGGATTTTCAGCTCTCACTTAAAACAAAATGTTATAGACCTATGTCTCATTCCAATGATTATAGAAACACTGATTTTCAACATCATAGCAGAGAAATACAGACTTGAAAACATAGACTATTCTGCAAAAAATATATATGTGATTTTTGCATATATTTTCTTTGATTTTATCTTAGATATATGCAAAGTTTATCTTATATATGCAATTTTCTCCTAAATATATGTGATTTTCTTTTATATATGCGATTTTCTCTTAAAAAGATAATTTTTTCTTAAATATATACAATTTTTCTCTTAAATATATGCAATTTTCTTCTTTATATGTGATTTTCTCTCAATTATAAATTTTCTTCTAAATATATGTGATTTCTTCCTATACATGCAATTTTTATCCTAAACATGTAATTTTCTCCTAAATATATGTGATTTCCTCCTATATGTGTGTTTTTTATGCTAACATGTGATTTCCTCCTAAATATATGTGATTCTTCTCTTAAATATATGTGATTTTTCTCTCTTATATGTGATTTTTTTAAATATATATAATTTTTATGAACAAAAAATCACATATATAGGAACAAAATCATATTTATAAGAGAAAATTAGAGAAAATATATTAAAAAATCACATGTTTATGAGAAAAATTGCATATACAGGAGGAACTCCATATATATTTAAGAGAAAATCACGTAAAATATATGCAAAAATTACATATTTGGGAGAAAATCACATATAAAGAAGAAAATTGCATATATTTAGGAGAAAATTTGCATATATAGGAGAAAATCACATATATTTAGGCAAAAATCACGTTTAGAAGAAAAAACACATATATAGGAGGAAATCATATATATTTAAGAGAAAATCGCATATATAAGAACTTCACATATATTTAAGCGGAAATCATAAAAAATATATGCAAAAATTGCATATATATTTTGTACAGAATAGTCTGTGTTCTCAGGTCTGTATTACTCTCCTTCGACATCGAAAACCTGCATTTTTATAATCGTTAGAAAGCTGAGACATAAGCTACAACTTTTTTATTTTGAGTTAGAGACAAAAAACTCTCTACCGTTCATGTTTTTGAGCTCTAAAACCTAAATAAAAGTATTCTTTGCATACTAAAATAACCAAACAATCTATCTTTCAGATAAAGTTTCTCCCCAACCCCTCATCAGATCAGGGTGATCTTGGTGGCATTAGAAAGTTAACGTCCTAATCTTTCTTTTCTTATTTTATTAATTTTCAATGCATGTGGCTGAAAATTAGCATAGAACAAATATAAAAGACAGAGTCATGCATGTATGTTTTAGCCTATAGTATATACTTACATTTTGCTTTTGGAACTAAAAAACGGGAACCTTATAGGGGTTTTCTGTTTTGAATCAAAATAGGAAAGTTAGAGGCTTATGTCTCAACTTTCCAACAATTACAAAAATAAAAGTTTTCAACATCAGATTAGAGAGATATAGATCTAAGAATAGAGGCTTAACTGCAAAAAATAGTCACATCATTAAGAGAATATATTTAAGAAATCGCATGTGTAAAGGGTTAAAAAAGTCTTTTTAAAACTAGATATTTAAGAGATATTTATAATTTTGGACATGAGGTGAATAACAAAAATCATAGGGCATTTTTCAAAAACACGTCATATTTGTCGTACAGTACGATTATTTTCTGAACCATTTATGTAAATGGAATCCTCATCCCTATTGTACCCCCTTTGGGATCTCATTGTTGCCCGTTGTTTTGTTCAAATCAGACCATATTGCTGGACTCAGCATGCTCAATCTGACACGAATCGACCCTTGTATTGCATTTTTTATAAAAAATGTGATTTTTTAAGATAATTTTTTTATATTTTATAGCCATTTGATTTTTTAATCATCGAAAAATCTTGCACTAAATTAAGATTTTGGCGATTCAAACATGAACCTTCACTAAGTGGACAATGTAGATTGCCTCTATAAGATCAGGTTTGATCAAAACAACTGGAAATAGTGAGGTCTCATGAGTCTTGGCTAGAATGGGAGCGTTTCATGAGTCTAAAATCTAGAAAGATAATTAAGCCTCCCAATAAACAAAAACACGGAATTTTAACGTGGTTCAACTGTTACGATACCTCTTTCTCAACTCACACTAGAGAGGTTTAAAGGTGACCTCTTAACAAAATGATAATCATGAGAGTCTCCTAAAACCACAAGATTACAAAATGCAGTCTTATCTTTACATTGAGAGGTAATCTCTCAACACGACCTCTACATTTAGAAGTTTCCTTCACGTTGGAAACAAACCTGTTGCTATCTGTAGAATTCCTATTTGATTTTCTTGCTGCAATAGGATTCATCATCTTATCTCCAGTTGATATGATTGGATCTGGATTTGACACATGCTTGGACCTGAGTAACTTGGTGTGGGATTCAAGTGAAACATTGGACCTCAACAAACTAAATGGGAGGAGCAGACAAAAGCTTGCACTTGAACTTGGTAAATTGAAGTGGAAACAAGCCTTTGGTGAGAAATTGATTATGGGCCTAGGCACTAAAGAAGCGTTTGCATGTCATGGAAACTATGGCTTTTTCGTGGAAATGCATCGACCGACATGCATTTCCACGCGCCTCACTGTGACCAAACAAACTGGCACTCCTTTTTCTCATGAAAAAGAGCCCAAAATCTACTAGAACCCCAACCTTTCAAACACCCCCCTATTGGGTCTAGGGATGGCAGTGGACCGGGGGAAAACGGGGCCCTGCCCTGCCTCTGCCCTGTTTGGACCGGGGATGAAGGGCATGAAACGGGGATGAAGATTAAAATCCATCCCCATGTGGGGATGGACTTAAACTTTCCCCCACCCCACCCCGCCCCGTCCCGATCCCCGCCTTGCCCCGCCCCGCCCCATCCCATCCCCAATCCTTTTAAGGGATGGCAATAGATCGAGGAAAAATGGGGCGCCGCCCCGCCCCCTTTTGGACTGGGGATGAAGGCGGGGATGAAGGTTCAGATTTTGAGACGGGGCGGGGTGGGGACCTTATCCCCTGCCCCTACCCTGGCCCATTGTCATCCCTAATTGGGTTGAGGAGATACTAAAGTTGGCAATGATAGAGGTGGTGACTATAAATGACAGATCCGGGTACTTTTTTAAGCTCAAGAAGTGTGGTCTCCGTTAGAGGAGCCGACTCTTGCTTCTTCTATCTATATTGACAATGGAGTGTAAACATGGCAGAATTGAGTGGCAATTTTGCAGGTGTGCGCATCTCTAAAAATCATACCATTTCACATCTTTTCTTTGCAGATCATATTTCATTATTTGGCGATGATTCCAAAGAAAATATGTGGGCTTTATAGATGTTTTTCAAAGATTTCTGAACTGCATACTAATGGGAGAAAAAGTGAAGTTATTGTTATTAATGACCCTACTAGAGAGTTTTCAGAGAACATTGCCTATTATTTTTTTGTTTGAAGGAGGCACTCTTCCCTTGTGTTACTTGGGATGTTAGCCACTCCATATAGGAATTTCAAGGGAACTACATTGGAGTCATGCTGAAAAACGTGTTCGATAACGGACCTAGGCTTGTACTTCGACATTCCTACCATTTTCGGGTTGAATGATTTTGGTTAAACACAAGTTGTCTTGCATTGCCATGCATTTTTTTTTTGCAGTTTTTCATATACCTAAGAGGATGGAGAAGTGGTTGAAAAGTTTGCTGCAAAATTTAATTTATTTGGTCAGGTAAACCTGAACAAAGTAAAGGGAATTGAGTGTCTTGGGATCTAATGGCTCAACCTCTTAACTTAGGTGTCCTGGTGTAGTGATGCAGCACTAGAGCAGGGTGTACTTGGGTTCAGGATCCATCTTTTGGGTTTTTTAATGTTTGGATCATAGCTAGAGTTTTGATTCATCTTTGATCCATATTAGATTATGTTATTTTGAGGGCTTTGTAATTAGTTTGATTGATTAATTATTTTAAACTTAGTTTTTCTTTCCCCTTTTCTCTCTAAACCTTATTTTTTATCTTCTTTTCGTAGTTAAAAATTTAGACACCCCAAATTTGACAGAATTATTTTATATCAAAGTCATTCAGTGTCCTTTGCCTATTTTGGAGTCTTCCTAAGTTCAATTTCATTTTCAGCCTTCAAAATTATATCCTCAAGGTTTTTTACCAAAATACAAAACAAACTAGAGGAATTCAGCTTTTAAAAAGCAAAAAATGAAGTCAATCTGATATTGCAATAAAAAGTTATGATCAAAATACTAAACAAACTAGAGAATTTCAGCTTTTAAACAAGCCAAAGATCAAGTCAATGATCTAGAGGGACTCTACCTAATTCAACCCATTAAGCCAAGTTTAAGTTCAGATCCCCTATCTCACTTAGCCTATTAGAGCCTATGCCAAGTTGAAGTGTTGTTGAATTAGGTAATGTGCTCGTCATCATAGGAAAGGGTTATCTTCCTCTTTATATGTTTATTTTGTGCTTATTTTATTTATTTATTTATTTATTTATTTATTATAAAAAGTATGATTTTTTCTAACGGATAGCATATTTGTCTTTATTTTGTGCTTTTCTGACAATCTTGATGATGACTCACACCATCAAGCTCACCTTCTTTTAGAATTTGAGTCACTTATAAGCTAAAGTTTGGCCATGCATTAAAGATTTTAAAGTTCTTGGGCAGCTGATCCCTGCTTATTGGAGGAGGAAAGATGTACTGATTGAAAAGCGAACCTCACATTATCTTGTGTCTCATCTTTTTTGAATTACACATATTTTCTCTTTAGAAATTTGGAGATCCATACCTAGGGATAAAGAGTATTTTAGCTTTTCAGTTTAGCGTTGCTAGTAACCTGCTTTGGCGAATCTACGAGAGAGCTTACTCCTGCATACCTTCAAGGAGAAATATGAAATGAGTGGCTGGCCTGCAGTGTTCAGGAAATAATAGGTGGCAGAAGGGGGTCTAGAATTTGGAAGGGGTGGATGAAATTAGGGCTGCCAATCGGGTCGGGTTGGCGGGTCAGCATACCTCAACACGAACCCGACCCGTTTATTAAACGGGTAACCCGACACGACACAACACGGTTAACCCGTTTAATAAACGGGTCGGGTCGGGTAAACGGGTTGGCGGGCGGGTTGGAGGGTCGGGTTCGGGTAAACGGTTTGGCAGGCGGGTCGGGTAAACGGGTTGACCCGCCCGCCTAACCCGTTTATTAAACGGGTTGGCGGGTTGGCATACCCCTAACACGAAACCGACCCGTTTAATAAACGGGTTAGGCGGGTCGACCTGTTTATGACACGAACCCGTTTAAGCCAAACCCGAACCCGGCTAAGAAGCGGGTCGGGTTGTGTCAGATTTTTCCACCCCTAGATGAAATCACTTCGGTTGCTCATGAATGCTATACACAATAAACAGAATTTTGGGTTCCCAAACTGCTGTACACAATAAACCGAAGCAGTGAGCTGAAGTTCATAAATCTTCTTTCTGATAAATTGTTCTCATGATGCCAGGTAGGGCACTAGTCCGAGACTCAGGTTACAATTATGCTTTTCTAGACCTTTCTGGGTTCTTCTATTATTTTATTATTATTATTATTATTATTATTTATTTTTAATGATTATTATTTATTTTTAATGACCAAGGAAATCACCCGTGCTGGACAGTTAGAAATGGGCTCTTCCATCTCATAGCTAATTCCCATTCCTGGGTGGAAAACCTCTAGGGTACCCCCCCTACCTCCAGGGTACCCCTTCTTCCCAGCCACCGGAAAACCTCTAGGGTACCCCCCTCCCCCCCTTGCGGACTGCTTTTTAAAGCTGCTTGAGCTCTAGGTATGACTAGGTCCCATAATATTTCAGGCCAGATTTTTATACAATGCTTTTAAGTTCCAGGTGGAACCACAGAGAGATCTGTGTACAGATGCTTTTTGAAGCCTGATAAAAAGGCTCGTCTAGGTCAAACATGCCAGATTAGAACTCAGTGCCTGTGCCAGATATGCCGTGTCCAGACCTGTCTTCAGTTCTGTTAGGCTCCAAAAATGATCCCTATGGCTTTACTCAGTGCATCGTTTTTAGTAAGGCTACAAATTCTTTGTTTCATTGAAGAATGGCTCCCTGCTGGACTCTGAATCCATCAGCACTCAGTTGTGACGATGCAACTTTTGGCAGTCCCATTATCATGTTCAGCCCTTCGTAAGTTTATGTCATAAGGACATGTTATTTATTTAGGGGGTGTTTGATTTGCGAGCAACACTGGACAAGGACACCATGTTCTGTTCAGTCCTGTCCAGACTCGGTTCAAGACATTACAAGGTGTCCTTGTGCGGCGTTTGCGTCAAGCATGTTAGAATGCTACTATTTATGTATCTCGATTCATCATCGAGAACAACTTGGACACATATATATCATTTAGCATGAATTCACTCTATACATTTTAAAAATAGGGATTAAAATACAAAGCCTTTAAAATCTAAGCATACCCAAAAAAATTGCAAAAAGATGATTTAAAATACAAAATTTCTAAAATCTAAGCATACCGAAAAAAAAAACATTCAGATCTAACATGCATTTATAAAAAAATTGCAAAAATAGAGATTAAAATACAAAAACCTAAAATCTAAGCATTCCTCAAAAACAAATTTGGATTTAGCATGTATTCACTCATAAAATTACAAAAATGGGGATTTAAATATAAAACCCTTAAAAAATCTAAGGATACTCGAAAAAAAAAGAAGATTTAACATGCATTCACTCAAAAAATTGTAAAAATATGGACTCAAATACAAAACCCTTAAAATCTAAGCATATCAACAAAAAAAATCATATTTATGCATGCATTTGCTAACAAAATTACAAAAAATATGGATTAAAATACAAAGCTCCTAAAATCTAAACATACTTAAAAAAATGGATTTATGCATTCACTCAATTTTTTTTTTTAAATATGAATTAAAAATAAAACCCTTAAAAATTAAGCATACCTTAAAAAATCGGATTTAACATGCATTCACTCAAAAAATTGCAAAAATATGGATTAAAATACAAAACCTTAAAATCTAAACATACCTAAAAGAAGACCGAATGCATTCATACAATAAATTGCAAAAGTAGGGATTAAAATACCAAACCACTAAAATTTATGCATACCTGAAAAAATAAATTTAGATTTAGCATGCATTCACTTAATAAATTATAAAAATAGGGTTTAAAATACAAAACCCTTAAAATCTAAGTACACCTGAAAAAAATCAGACTTAGGGTTCTACAACTAGAGAGAGAGAGAGAGAGTATTGATGGTGAGGAGAGGTCTCCAAAGAGAGTATTGTCGGTGAAGAGAGGTCGTCTATGAGAGAGTATTGTCAATGAAGACAGATCGTCAAATATGGAGGATGTTGGTCATCATTGTTGAAGGTTGTGTGGTGAGATAAGAGGAGAGAGCAAAGTCAGACAACCAAAAGTCGTTGTCATCTCGCCCTACCCGTGTGTCTTGCATTTACATGGGCACACGGACAAGCGTGGGTCCCATATGATGAGCGTCCCGTGGATAGGGCATTTTATTGATTCAAACCATAGTTGCTAGAGACGGGTATGGGTATAAGTATGAGTACATAAGACCCCTCAAAAGTTTTGGGTATGTTTTTATTGAAACGTGTATCTAAAAATTTTGGTATGAGCTTCTAATAGACATTGATATGAGATTTTGGTACGTTGTTTTCTTGATTATGGTACCCATTTTTAAAATTACATCTCATCATTTATGTTACAAGAATAATACCATCATATATATTGTGATAAAAGAAATGCTAAGAAAAGCAAAAATACTAAAAATCAAAATATCACCTAATTTCACTATGTATAGCAATAGCAATGGGCCAATGTCTCAAGCAACATGTAAAAACAAAATATTGAAAGCAATATATTTTAAGACAATAACTAAATAAAGAAAAAACAATCTCAAGCTAATGATGTAAGGGCTACCTCTTGCAAAAATTTATGAAAAGTATATGCAAGCACGAGAATGATCTCTTGCATGTCTTCTCAAACCTCAATCATGAATTTGATATAAAAAGTACAAAAATCATATTTAGATTAAAGAAAAAGAAATAACATCTTTTAGCAGCTTCAATGAAAGTGAGAGAAGCATGTCCATTGTTTTAATGGAAGTAAGCTAGATCCACACATACAAGAAAAGTGTAAGACGGGCTGCGGAGGTCATATTATCCCATGTCTTACCTTGTTTGAGAGGGATATTGTAAAACCCATGAATCTTCAACAATTTATTTTATGTGAAATAATGGCTCGAATTTAGTTCGTATTTAATGTTGCATTTACATCTAAGTTGAATTTCAAGTGTAAGTGAAATCCAATTTGAAACCCAACTTGGATTTGGATTGGACATCAATGTGAATTTAATTAAAACTGAATTTAGGGTGAATTTGGATTTAATTAAGACATTGAATCATAATTTACTTGGAGTTTGGAATCCATAGGGTGGGATGCCCCTCTATGTGGGCCCACTTGGATCAAATTGCCTAGGTGGCAATGTATTGAATTTAATATAAATTAACCTAGACTAGGGTGGGATGTCCCTCACTCCCTCTCTCATTATCTAGTTATGTAATTAAATTAGTAATTACGTTAATGAGGTGGATATTATCCTAACTTGCTTGGTTCACAAGGAACCAAGTTGGTTATCAAAGACGTGACTTGGTCAAGTCGGTTAAGATTGGCTTAGGTGGCATAAGGCATTGCTAAATACATTGTACCTAGGAAGTTTCTTAATTAATTTACTTAATTGTTAAGCAAGTTACCTAATTAAATCCTAAGGAAGATTGCTATAGATTTAGGTTGGACTCTCTCTTCTCCCACCCATTTTTAGAGAAAGAAGTCCCTAACCCTATGGTAGATTATTGTGCAGCTGCCAAGTGGCATTCTCCCTCATATATAATATTATATTATTTAGCAAATAATTTAAGAAAATTTTCATTAAATAGATCTTTTGGAAATTTTGATAGAGCCCAAACCCTCTACACGTTTTTGGTGAAAAACCCCTATTATTGTGTAGAATTTTTTGAGGTGGTGCTATGTGACACTCCCTCTTATGTGGATTTTATTTTAATTGTTTAATTAATAGATTTGTGAGGTATCATTGGATTAGAAGATCTTAGGTGAGATGAAGGCTTAGGATTGAGTAAAAAAGAGACCTAGATGGAGTTAGGTTTTGAAAAGCCTATAAGTAGGTGTGTGAGAAACCCCTACATGTTTTTCCTTATTCCTCCTCAAGGTTGACCCCCTCTCCCTCTATCTTCCTCTTCTTCTTCCCCAAGCTCTAGGTAGGAAAACCTCCATTAAAGCTTGAAGGTGGTGTTGTACCTTTTCAGTGGGGTAGCATGAGGATGATCCATACCATTGAAGATGAAGGATTCATAGACTCGACCAATTTCAGGTAGAGTGTCACTAACTTTGGATGTGTGTATATATTAGGGTACACGATCCATGCATGCGTACGAGTTTTTTATGCATCCTACAACCAAATATTGGTCCAGATATGAGTATGAGCTGTTTTTTATGTGTTTTCATGATTTTAAAACCAAAAATAAGTTTTTGGGAGATCGGTTTTGGAAAAATACTATGTTCTACGTTGTTTTGATAAGTTTCGTATATAGAATCATATTTTGAATTGTAAATATGTACTAAAATATTGTTTAGATGTGTTCATGCATGTTTAGATGATGTTTTAATTGATCAAAATCCTTTTTTTGTAGATTTTCATGGTAGATCTTTATGTAGGCTGAATTTCTTGTTGTGTTTCTTGAAATAGCATATTGTTTTTCTGAAATCTTGATCTGACCAGTCTATTTGTAAATTTGATTTCTCTTAAATGGACCACAAAAAAATTGTGAAAATTTATGAGGATACTCTACTCACGTAGAGAAGATTTTAGCCCAAATATTGTACTCATCTGAGTTTGAATGAGGGAAATATGACCTCTGCAAGTTTATGTAGAGAATCTATTTGAAACAATGAATCTGTTTTGACAAATTTTCATTAGTAAAATCATATCCCTTTAATTTTGTATTATATTGATCTAATCCTTTTATGGTTGATGCTTGATATATATGTACCTGTGATAAACATTTTGTATTTTGGTTCATTATGGTTTGAAAAATAAAAATTGGGCAACATGGCCTACATTTTGTATTTTTCTATGTTCTGTCTTGTCTAAGGACAAAAGTTACAGGTTATATAAAATTTTTAATTAATATTTATAACATTTTTTGCTCTTTTTTTTGTACTTGCTATGGACATGTCAAGCTATTTTTTGTAAAATTGTATGAATTTACTTCATTATTTATAATGTCTTGTTTGAGCTTACAATGTCCGGACAAGCCTATTTTGTAAATAGAAAATAGACCATCATTGCAGAATTTTTATAAATTCATCCGTAATGATTTTGAGGTTAGGTTTTTGTTACAACTTCGGTAAAATTCTGTCAACACCATTCCGAGTTGAGAGTGTTTGCTTGATTGTTCAAGTTTCAAAAGTAGACCCCATGGACATGAAACAATTATAGAGGTGAACTTTATTTAAAATTGACTTGTTTATGCATTGTATATAGGATTAGTATGATGTTGAACTGTACTTTAGCTTTTGTGCACAATATGTATGCTTTAATGCATGTATGGTATGTTATTTTGATACATAACATGAATATAATGTGTGCATGATGCTTTGATGTATTGCATGATTAGGAGACATGCAAAACTCTTGTGATGTGTATTATGATGTAAATGGATGCTATATTGTGTTGTAAGGCATAGAAGATGCATGTATATTTGAATGCTCGAAAGAGAACTTACGGTTATGTGATACCAATATTGTGCCCTAAGTGAGGCAATGTATGATCCCCAATTGGACGCTATGGACCCTGTAGGTGGGTTAAATGTGTTAAAGGCATAAATTGATGAGAGAATTAATAAAATAAATCTAAAATATGAATTAATTCTCTTGTACTTTGAAAGAGATGGTAAGCAATACTCTTTGGCTCTGGGGGTTACTTTATAGCCCGAAGGATGGCTTTCTCCAACCCCAAAAATAGGAGACATGACTACTACTGAGATCCACGGTGTAATGCCCCAAAATCAACCCTAAAATTTTAGAGAAAACTTTTTTTTTCGTTTTAAAACAACGAAAACAACTTTTTTCGTTGGGTTAAACATTTTGGGCGAGTTACAGTACAATCAATTATCATAACTGAATTAAAATGTGAATAACATCGAGATTTAATTAAGTCTCAATGATTTGAAATACATTTCATAGGATTTTGATAACAATCATAATTTTTTCAAAACTATCTCCGGGAAAAGAAAAGACTGGCTCTCGATGTCGCTTAAGCATTCTGCATCCACTCTGGAGTTATACATCATAGTCTATCTGAAACCCCATAAAACAAGTCAGACTCGTGAAAGCCTAGTAGAAAATAGCATACTTGCATAAATGCATGATATCATAATACATTCAAACACAACCTCAGATATATCAATTGTGCAATACACATCTTAGCAAACTATAACATAAAAATCATGTTAACAAATAAAATAACTGGTCAATTTTAATACGCATCCACTCATGCTAAGATTCACATCAATACAATAAATTATTCATATGCATGAACATATACAATATGCATGAACTTATCATTCATGTGTTGTGAGTCCTTCATGCATAAATAGAATTTTATCTTCACTTATTGTTTTCTTGCTTAAATGATACATGTCATGTTCTATCTATATGCAATTCAAAATCTTATTTCACTTATCAATATATGCCTGTGGGTTCGACACAGACTCTCCCAAATGGTGGTATGACCCAGGTTTGTGTTTTTAAATAATTGTGTCTTATTAACCTACGTGGCACCCCATCTGTAACTACTCTCGAGAGAGAATATAATTCTATAGAAAGATTTTTCAACTCTTGTAACCCGATATATCAGATTTTCATGCTAAGCTAATATTCCACAGAACCGTCAGTGTCAAGCTTACTCTTCCAATAAGCCACAAGAGAATTAATTTTATTTTTATTTCTTAATTAACTCCCTTGTTAATAGTGTCAATGCAAACATGCAACCAGATTCAGGGTTCATATGCAACAATATTCATAGCACTTAATGTATGCATTCAATTAGTTTCTACCATAAAATCAATACAATAATACAATCAATATGTATATACATAATCAAGGTAGGCTAATCATTGATATTTAGGCATGCTCAATATAATCAATAATGAAATGCATTCAGTTAACATGCATATCAGTCCAATATCTCATTTAAACATCAATAAATATGCTGCATAAAATAAAATACAACCTAGCATTAACACATGCCATACTTGCAGTTCGGATCCCTATTAACCTGATATTGGAAAACCTATCAAAACTCACAAGGACCAAATTTAACTCTCAAAATGTTATTGGGATTGCTCCATCATCTTAGGAACACAATCCAAGAAACATAATTATAAAATTCATTGTAATAAAATCAAAAAAATTCTGGGACTGAACCCTGTTCAGAAAAAATATGAGACAGTTCCTATCAACCATAGAAATTTATTTTGGTTTGTGAAATTTTTAAAGATTTTAAAAAAACTATTTTGATAAAATCCTTTTTACAAAATCTTGTTATATGTTACCTTTCACCCAGATTTTTTAGAATTTATTTTGATTAGGTTTTTAGAGCTTTCAAAATATTTGGTCAGAACGGTTGATAGGGCATAAAATCTATACTCTATTGCAATGAATGTTTCAGTCTCAAAACGAAACCAAACAGGACAAAACAAGATTTTGAATTCTTAGATGTTTAAAACACTCAAGTATTTTTAGTTTTATTTATTGACCTTGTTTTCATAAAGATATCAATTTGTTTCTAAAACTAGTCAAAACAAAAAATGATGACAGAATAACCAAGATCCAAACTCATGCAAGATCTATTAAATAAGAACAAAAATCATGGTGAAATTTATATAATCATGATTTTTTATGCTCTGATCATATATACAACATCATACAACATATATTTGATTATATTTATGTTAATCTTGCTAAAATATTAACATTCATAATCCAAAAATCAATAAAACCTTCATGGAATATCTTAAATACAATTTCATCAATAAAACCTTCATGGAATATCTTAAATACAATTTCATCTATGAAAGAATCACATGAGACATAAAAACAACATGGAATCATGAATTATTTATACAATAACATACTATTTAATCATGTTATACATGTCCTAATCTACCATATATGATCAGATTAACTTTCTTTATCATAAAACATCAAAACCTTAAAATATTTTTGGCAAAACCTTATTCAAAATTATTTTCGTGTATTTTTAACCAAGATCTATGCAAGAGACAAATTTACAACATCAAGATCTATGAAAAAATACTCAAAAACATAATTCTATATTCATTATATATACTAAACAATCTACTAAAATATAAATCTAACTATTCACACGATTTTTGCTTTTTAGGGTTTCGAAACTAGTCTTTTCCAAATCATTTTCTCAAAACTGATCTACTACAAGAAAATTGTGTATTAACGACGGAAAGCGTCCGTCGCATAATCCTGGTCTCTAAAATGCGACAGAATCTATTTGTCGCCAATCCGTTGCTAAATAAGCGACAAATTTAGTTTTGCGACATATAATATTTGTCACTAATCTGTCACTATTTTAGCGATGGATAATATATGTCGCAAAAGTTTAAAAAAATTTAAAAAAAATTTGAAATATAACACCAACTATTTCAATAGAAGGCAGTGATATTCATGATAAAGTTTTCCATGTCTAATGCTTGTCCATAGATAATCTGGCACTATTATGAAAATGAATCATGATTATTGACAAGTCTAGGAAGGTTGATGAGATGACTCTTCATTAACTTTTATGTTTTGAACGGAGATTGGCTCATCCCATCATACATTCACAGTTACTATTCATATATTAATAGCAGAGCCAAAGCTTCAAGAAACATTGAAAGACAGAGCAAAATGTGCATAACCCAAAGAGAACACCAACTTGATGTAATGATAGATGGAGCAAAAATTGAACCAGGGTGACTATTTCACCAGAAAAGTGTCATTCAAGACAACAATTGTTCACATTTAGCACTAAGGACCTACCAACAATCAAGAAACATTTAGCAGAAAAGTGGGGGGAGCATACCTTGTTTTACAATGACAAAACTAGAGACAAGGCTAAGACAACAATCATAAATCACCTTATGGGTGTAAGCTTGTGGTAAGCTCAATAAACAGAGTTCAGAAAATCCAGGAAGTGCTGATGGAAGACAAGCAGCTGTTTGACAAGATTTCAGAAAAAGATAGACAGGCAGAGATGGCAAAGCCTAAAAGAGATATTCATTAACAAAGAGTGAAGACAAGAATTGGAAACAAGGTCCATCACAGACTAAGTTTAAAACTTCAAACACAATGTTAATTGTAGTAGCAAAAGGATAATTAAGAATGGCAAACACAACAGAATAGCTTGTGCCAGCATTTTAAAAAAAGGGGGAAATAAATACAGAAAGAAGATGACCATGTCAACAATCATAATAAAAACAGAGCACATAATAATATCCCTAATAAAAAGGCAGCAAAACCGGATCTCTGACAGCAGAGGATACATTCCCCCTCATAAAATGGAATGTTGAATTTTACTCTAGAAGATATTAAACTAATGATGCGAAGTTCTAGAGCAACCAACCTTTCGGAAAGCATTGCTGAGCCTTCTTCGAAGAGCTCTTCTACAATCCCTACAGCAGATAGCTTCTTTGCTTGTTTATTCACAGAATCATGTGATTTCTTTCTGAAGAGATTTCAATTTATTTTGCTTTTTTGGAGGTGACGACAGTGGAACCGCATGGTCCGATGGAATTATGTCTACGACGATGCATGTTGTGTCATCTTTTAGACCCCTTGACTGCAGACCTTCCTGCAAAGTGATCAATATAACATGGCAAAAGATATTTGATCATCATGTTCCATTTACATAGAACAAACTAAAAAAATAGAAGAATTATCACCTTGACAACTTGCCTAGCAGCAAGCTCAGCAGGCAACCCACGGCAGGCCTTTGCAGCCATCTCTGAAGATACAACATCCCAAATGCCATCAGAAGCTATTATGAGCCTTCCCCCAGCATTTGATAGTTATGAAATCAGATGCTGTGTTAAGATTCTTCACATTGCAAGACCAAAAATCAAGTAAACACAAGGAATAAAAACACAGTAAATGTGAAATACGAGCTGGAAAATCAATATTTTCAAGAGGATATAATGAAGAGTAAGCAAACAATGATGCCCAAGAGCTTCAGTTCAGTTAAAATAGAAATTGGATATAGAATGACCTTTCCCTCCATAATCCACCAATCAATAGCACAAGAATCCAAGAAAAAGTTCAACTCCATAAAAGCTAAAGAATCCTTTAAAATGAAGAAGTAAAAGTCTAAACAAAAATCATTCATTCGTAGCATTAAAAAAAATTGAGATTTACACAACGAGAGGATGGAGGAGAGGGCAAAATTTGCTTCCGTTCGAACGGCATGGGCGATGATGGAGACGGTAGCTAGAATCTAGCATGGCTGGGTGCTTCAGAGATAGTGGACTCTGTCTCCGGCTCAGGTGAGGGGGGCTTTGAGGCTTTCGGAGACGTCGATTGGGAAGATGGGCAGGAAGGCTTTGTCAAGTGCGAACCCCCAGAGTCACGCCTTCCGGGCGAGTGTTAGGGCTTTTACGGGGGAATGGGGGAGAGAGCAAGCTAGGGACAATTTCGCGCCCAATATGAGTCGGTTTAAATAAAAAATTAGCTACGGAATTAGAAAAAATCTGTCCCTATTCCATTGCTAATTACCAACGGATTCACGAAAAAATTTGTTGTGAAGTTGCGACAGAAGTTTTCCGTCGCGAATTTGTTGCTAATTAGCGACAGATGCGTGACAGAATTTTTTTCGTCGCTAATTTCGCAAATATTTTGAATGTTAGCGGTAGATATTTTTTTCTCGCTAATCCGTCGCAAATTTGCGATGGAATAACATAATTTTTCCGTCGCTAATTAGCATTTTTCTTGTAGTGATCTTCTAAAATATCATTTTGGGTTTTTGAAAATCTTTTTCATATTGATCTAATAGCCATAGATGTTCTAGGCTTAGATTACATGAAGATCCAAGCACTGGATCAAAAGGAGAATATGCTAATATATCTCAAAATCGAACATTATAAAAGTAAAGATTTTCTATCAAAAACATGATTTTCACAATAACACCATCACTTTTTCCTCTCGTACCTTGTTTTGGGCTGGAGTACCCTTCATCAAGGTAGTTAAAAGTCTCTAATGGAGGACTAAACTTTTCTAATGACTTGAAAGAAGAAGAAGATATGAGAAAGAATAAGAAAGAGATGCACTTCAATAGGGAGAGGGAGAGAGAATTAATAATCTTCCTCATGAGGACCTTTATTTATAGATGGGCCTAGACAAGAGTCTCATCTCTAATATAAGAGATTAATATCTATTAATTTTCTTTATTAATAAAATAAGTAAATAAAGTATGGGTCATAACTTATTAAATTTAAAAATTGATTAAACTAGAGAAGAAAGGTAGGGTCTTTTTACTCTAACTTGGACTCTAGTGACAATAGTAACATTTCGGAAGACTTACAGACCCAAAAACTCAATAGAATTTGATGTTTAAATAGTCTATTTGATATCCTTCGAAACATAGATTGTCGTGGTGGTCTTAAATTTAATCGTACATACGGATCAGCAAAAAAATTTAGTCGAGTCGAAAAACATTAATTTTCGTCCTTCAATTAGGCATGAATTTCAGTTGACGATAAAATGCTCAAATCAATACCAATTTGGACGTGTAGATAATCGATTTTGATGTTTTCGAAAGGCTGCTTATTTAGATTTATAACCCAAAGAAACTGCACGCAACATGAAGAGGTAGTCGTGCTGGCTGGGTGGCTCAGCCTGTCGACCGTGACCCTAGGCTAGGACCCCTGCCCTGAAACCTAAGCTGGGTCTCTGTTTGCGCAAAGAGGAGACATCCATGGGGATGAAATAAGTAATAAACTCTCCCAACCAATCAGCCCTTCCATCTTTCACGGGCCAACTTGTCACTAAAATTAATGATCTTAATAAAAGGCAAAATTAGTGGGCAAAGGACAAGCTTTTATATGACCACCTTTTTTTTTAATATGGACATGTCCGTTGTATTAGCATAATTGTTCTTAATTGGCATACCATAAACAAACACCACGCAATTGCAAGTAGACCACCAATCCAATGGCTATCTATCCGTTACATGATCAATTACCTCTTTCACATGTAAAAGCCTACAGAGATATTACCTGCAAACAAATTTCTCAAGATATTGAATATGAGCTCCTCTTCCTCTACCTTCCCAGGAAGATTTTTTTTTTCTCGGTATCGAGCAAACCACTGGAAAGAGATCTCACAGCAGAAAAGGATTCAGAGATACACCACCTAGAAAAACTGTTATCCTCGAAGCGAAAAATGACTGATCCACTCAAAGTATCTGCTCCTGTCGTTAATTTGCAGGATGTTCATTTGAAGATTCAAAGATGGGATGTCCAGGGAATGCTCGGACAATCAAGATCGCTCATAGCAAGGTGACAGAAGCCCAAATGAGCAAGAAGCACCATTTAGGCTCTGTTTGGGAACAGGAGATGGGAGGGAAGATGGAGAGTTAATAAATACTATCTATCCCATTTACCCTCATTGATGTTTAGAAGCCAAGTTTTGGAAGATGGAAAGGGTGATGGGCGTGGAGACGAGCTTTTTGCAACTAGATCCTCAAGGATGTAGTTGGCAACTGCACTCTCATCACCCCCTCACATATTCTCTCCAACACCAACTCCCAAACAGAGCCTTATAGTTGTTTTAATAAGCCACAGATTTTGTTCTTTATTTTAAAATATAAGCAATTGCATCCACAGGGACTCCACACATTTGAGTAGGCCGGTGGGGTTAAGGTGTTCAAGCTGAAAGACGTCTCGAGATTGGCACCCGGAGCGTCCATCCCTTGCCGCAAGGTTGAGGCCAATGGGAAACTATCAGAGAGAGAGAGAGAGAGAGAGAGAGAGAGAGAGAGAGAGAGAGAGAGAGTACTTGTGACATTCACATTGCAGATGTTGAAACAGGGACATGGTCAACATGGCACTTAGGCCTGTAACAAGATGTCCCACCATGAGGGTGGTTTCTCCTCGATCCTCATTTATCAATATATCCATTACTAATAGCTTCCTGAATGTTGACATCATTCCCATTCACACAGGCTCAAAGTTATAATCTAATTGCCTGCTATGTTCACCAACAGCATAGCACTTCCTACTTTCTCTCTCTTCATAATGACTTGCCTCTTACATTTGAATAAGACAAGTTATCGACATATACTGTGGACTACATGGTTATCACTTGATATCAAGGGTGATATCTGCCATTCAAATTTGAATAAGACAAGTGATCGACATACATTTTGAACAACATGGTTAACACTTTGAAATCAGGGGCCCATTGAAAGGAAGACACACAAACCACACTCTCCACCATTATTTTATTGAACAGAATGGCCATAATTCAATTCCCCTGTACATGCTTGGAAAGTGACATGAGAGGAGTTGGTTCGTTTTACCTTACACGCTATAAAAGGAGCACAATAAAACAATGCATAAATTATTCCATAGTATTCATGAGTGAAATGGAGAATGACACTGCTTTTATCCTCACCACACATTGACATAAGAGGGTGCACATTTCTTGTGTGTTTATGAATGCTGATGATGAATGGGATGTACATAATGCAGATGCATCTTTTCAGTTTTTCACATAGGTACAATGGTTTTGTTTTGCATTATAGCCTGTTAAAGATGGATAACAAGGTGATCTCATGAAGGCATACCATATTCTTCCAACCATCACTAGCTGCACTCACTCTGCCCTCTGCACACTAGTCTTGAACAATAGGATGTACAGTTTATCCATGGAGAAATACACAAACCCTCCAACTGAATGCGTCACAAAAGATCCAAAACTCGTACCGACAATACAGTGCCATGCTGGCCCGTAAACTTTATCAAACTCCTACACCAAAACATACAAAAGATCGATCAATCAAACGAACAAAGAGATAAAACATATCACATCCACATTCCCACCCCTCCCCCTGTCCCTAGAGAGCACCAGACACTTCACTAAAGCTTTACTAAGAAAGGCACCCTTCCTTCAAAAAAAAAAAACTGACTCTGAAAAAGCCAGGACACACAGAATCATTGCATCCTTTCTGCAAAAGAAAAGAGCCAGGCCCTACAAAAACACCTTTCTTGTCATATCTAGAAAACTCCCTGAAACCGCACCTAATTATAGAGCAAAGGCATATTATTACACCACGTTGGGGGGATTTCCCCATTTGACTCTTGACTCCGAAGAAAAGATTACTCTTTACCAACACCATCAAATTGAAACCATTCTACCACGGCAACAATCTCATCTCCTCTCCCCCTTCAATCCATCCACTCCAGAAAGGAAGAAAACAAGAAAATTAATACAAATCAGTGATCACCAACTTAATCATACAATAAATACCCAAAATACAACATAATTTTTCCTAATCAAAAGCCCAAAAAAGACTATGGGTCATGCCTGGTTTGTGTTCCCTAATTGAGGCATAAAAGAGGAAAAAGGCAAAATGTACCTTCTTCAGGGCAAAAGCCAAGTTCTTGGTGCTGAACTTGCTGATGCTGGAATCATAAGTTGCACGGGCACAAGTGACAGCATGGGCCTGCATGAAAGGGGGCATGTCTTCAGCCAAAATCTTGGCTCCCATCCCTGAGAAATCAGACCCAGGTGACCCAGAAAGCGATTTCCTTCTCATGGGCTTCTTCCCATCAACACCACCATCTTCTTCCTTCTTCCCATCCTTACAATTACTAGAGACTAACCCCATTTTGGGGTCCCCTGAGAGGCGGGTATCCTTCCTAATCTCACCCAAATCCATGGACTTGAACTTGGAGTCGATGGGCATCGACTTTGTGGCCAATTGGGCGATGACCACTTTATTTGGTTGCGGATCCGAAGAGGTTCGTCTCCTCACCGCGTTGGTTGCAGCAGCCTTGTTGCTGCCGTTCCTCCTCTCCTCTGCAGCTGCTGCTTTGGCGCTATCGAGGGAGGAAGGGAGGGGACGGTGATCCGTTTGGGGCGGAGGTCCCCTCACGGCTGAGCTCGCTTTCGCACACGGTTGTCTCCTTGGATCCATCGCAGCAGCAGCACCACCGTCGCCGCACCTATTCTGCAGACCTAGAGCCATGGGATTTTACCTCTAGATAAAATATATACACACCGTTCTATCCTCTGAGTCACCATTCTTTCTATCATTCAACGTGTACATGAATAAATTAGACAGCCTATGGGTACTTTGGGGGATGCATTTCCAACGCACCAAACAGGGGTAGTCACTAGTGAATGATACACTCGACTGTATACTCAAAATCTGTAATTTATTTATGGTAAAACGGTTGTGTAACATGATACCATACTATACGGTGGTATATACTTTTGTTCAGTATCGTCCCCGTATCGTTTGGCCAACGATTCAGGTGAATCGGCCGACTACAGAATGTGACACATGTTAAAGTCATTAAAACAATATTAAAATAATTTTAAGTATTTTTTGCATTTATTAAAAAAGCCTATTCAGGGGGTACTGCTGATACGATACGTATCAGCCGATAATACTGACAACATTGCTTTTGTTTGTACATACATAGTCATGAAATAAAAAATCCAACCTTACATATGTTTTTACATTGGTTTATCTACTGCTTTATCGTGTCTAATACACCATATGATTGTTGTTTTCGCGACAACGGCTCGCAATTTATGAAAACAAGGGTGGCTTAAAACGGTATTAAGATATCGTATTTGAGTAAACTTAATACATAAAAATAATAAATAGAGCATGTTAAACATGATCCAATGGTTAGATTTTGCTTTTAGAGCCTACATCTATGTAAATTAATCAAGTGTATTAATAGTACAATACCACCATAGAAGCACCCTTTATTTATTTTTATTTTGTTTGTAGTTCTCAATATGTGATTCATTTCTTTGGCTTAGAGGTTGATCTTTGGATCATGCTGAGAATTTAAAATTCAATAACATGCAATGTATGGATCTTTTAACACTAAAAAATCGTGTTCATCTTTTATACCAACGGGGGGGGGGGGGGGGCTCCGCTTGTCTGGTAGGAGCAGCTAATGCACGTAACCTTGTGTTGGGACGTTGCAGGTTCAAAACCCAATGGTATATTTGTATAACTGGTAGAGGTCTGCCTAACCCCAACTTGCCTTTAAAAAAAATAAAAAATAAAGGATATCATTGTTTCATGTTGAAACTTCAAACCCCTTGTTCCAAAATGTTGTTTCTAAAACGTGAAACATCTGAGTGCATTTGTGTGCTCCAAAAAACTCTAAACGCATTTGTGTGATCCAAATTGTTCGTATAATGAGTTTGTGAAGGAAAATATGGTACAGTCAAGTGCTATATAGCTAATATTTTACACATGGGTAAATATTTGATACCAATGAAGGTATGAAACTATTGAGTAAAACTAACCTTCGTTTCATATTTTTTCATTTTTTTTTTGTTGTCAATCGAGCCTTACAAAGTCTACATTGTTTGCTTAGTTAGAAATGAGTTTTGAATTGCAAAATATATGTGAGGGAGGAGGGGTGTTTCGCCGGCATGGCCAGTGGGGTGGTTGTGAGGGCACTGGGACGAAGGAATCGGATCAAACCCCGCTGATGCATGAGTGTGTTCGTCGGTTTCAGAGGTGCGCCACATAAGGTAAGGTAGTCGTGGGGCCCCACCCGGAGTTTTCCTCAATTCAACTAGAGTTCTTTGCCCATAAAAAAAAAAAAACAATAGCCCACAATATACAAAAACCTCACCATTCCAAAAATAATGTTCTTATGTGGGAAAAACACAATTTGAAGTCCAACCCTTGGGAAACATACCATGCTTAACCTAATGTGATCATATTTTGTAGATACAATTTCAACCTATGATTTCCATCTGAATATTTATGCATCTTCATTGGTACCAAGTATTTTCCATTCACACACACGTGTGCGTGCTCTCTCTTTCACACGTGGAAAAAACACTGTCTGCACTCGTGGGTTCCAAACTCTTTAGTTAAAACTAATAGGAGGCTGTTTTGACTAAATCCGTTTCTATGAATGTGTTCAACATGGTCAAACTAGTAGGACCTTTAAGATGTATTTTTTCATGTAAAAATATAAATTTTTAAGGGTTAAAATTTCAGTGCATGGCTGTTGGTTTTTCAACTCTTAGAGTCTTTGATATGCACGTCAGAAAAACATGATCCAAGATCGGGTTTCTAACAAGCCAAACATGTAGATCTCATTTGGAAGGTCATATGTGAAAAAAAAATACAAAAAAGCAAAAAAAAATCAACTTTTGAACTAGGGTGTTTGAGAAACCACGAGGGTAGCAAACATTATCCCTATATATGTATATTAGCTATACTTGGGGATTATGCAAAAAATAGTCACATATTTGAGAGGAAGTTCGCATTATATAGAAGAAGGTCCGCATGTGCGAAAGGTAAAAAGGTTTTTTGAATCTAAATATTTACAATTTTGGACATGAGGAGAATATCGAAAATCATAAATTTTTTAAGAAAAAATCATCAAATTAGCTGTACAGTATGATCATTTTTTTATTCTAAATCCCCTAGTTAAAACTCATAGGGCAGGTTCCATTGTTCAAATATGACCCAATAAATGTATTTAATATAGTCTAAATGGTAAGAATCGACCTTTGAATTATGTTTTTCTCTTTAAATGTAAAATAATGATTTTCTGATAGGTGTAAATTTGGTATATTTTAGGCTGTTGATTTTTGGTCCCCTGAAAAATCATATATACACATTAGAAAAACATAATTTAAGGGTCAATGCCTACTAAACCCAACATGTAGTAGATCATATCTGAAAGGTCCGATCCAAAATAATAATAATAACAAATTTTTTTCAGTTATGGGTTTGAAGCTCATGACAGTAGCCAACTTTTTCCATATATAAATATATATAATCTTTTTCTTTCTTTTCTTTTTCTTTTTTTTGAAAGAGCTTTTTTTCTTTCTTTTCAATTTTTTTCTTTCTTTTCAATTAGGCAATAAATAACCCATACACTTTTGAAAGCGTCCGAATGTACCAATCTCACTCTTTTTAAAAGATTAACCTTAAAAATTGAAGATGCAGATTTTTTGTAGGATCTACATTCGAATTGGGATCAAAAACCCATCTGCTCGGAATATATTTCATTTAAATCCATAGTTTTTTCAAAAAAAATTTATCAGATCCAATATCTATTTTAAATCTAGGCTCGGGATTCAATTCTGCTACATCGGATCTATATAGCTAGATCCAGCTGTGGATTTGAACTTTCTGCCAGTATTTGGATTTGAATATAGATCTACAATGAACCAGCCCATACCTGACCTGTCTGCACCCTTAAGTCCCACACTGAATGTGTGGAGTTCAGAGCCAATTTGTAAGTCTCAACATGAAGAACCATAGAATCAAGCAGGTATATATATATATATATATATATATAAAACGTTAGGCCCCTTCAAAAATCATAGTTTTAAATATTTTTTTGCACGTGGAACATCGTAAATGCGAACTATAGATTATGTTTAGTGGAAACTGGCTTTTGGATCTCTGAAATCTGAGCCGTATATAGGTTTTCCCAGTGATCCAAATTCAGTGGCTATGAAGGTACCAGTTTTTTTAGGTTCAGAAAAATACATTTTTTGTCGAAAATACATTATCTAAGAGTTGATTCTCACTAAATGGAGCATGCTAAACACATCTAATGATTCGGACCTATCATAAAACACTTAAAACCTATAGGGTAGAACGAGGCGGAACGAGAAATGGGGCCTAATATGTTCAGTTCTCAATATATATAGAGAGAGTAGAGTAGGTGGTAGTTGCCTGCCACTTTTCTAGCCTACCATCAGCCTACCTAGCTTTTGAAGGTTTTTTCATGTATTCCTTAAACTTGAACGCACAAATATATTATACATGTTTGATTTTATAAGTATAGGCCCTTGGATAGTCTCATTCCGAACACATAGGTAGGGTTTTATAAGGTTTAAAAATCCATGGTCTAAGATTTTCATAAATATACGAGCCTTAAAAAACCCCAAAGGTGTTTGTTATAGCGGGATGGGGCCTAGGGCGCTAGGCAGGCGGTCTAAGTTCAAATATCATGGGCATCACCTCTTGTGCAAGCTGAAGCATGCCCACTCATTGGGGGGCAAGGGGTAAGCCTACGGAGTTTTATGCTGTCAGAAGAGCGACCATAAGTACGGCAGGCAAAGTCAACGTGGCTAGGTCTCTTCCTAGGGGCGGTTTCTCCGTGTGAATATAAAAAATAATAATACAAGCCTTAAAAAATCATGTCTTTTTTAATAAAAAAAGGCATTATCTAAGTGATATTTTTTAGCAAATCGATCATGCCAAACATATCTGAAGGGTTAGATTTGCAAAAAAACAACCCAAAAATATATGTTCGCTCATCCAGGACCTTTTACATAAACTAGTGGTGTAAACAGATCAGATACAAATACAGGTTGGATCATGCCAGATTTGAATCCCAATCAAAATTTCATGCAACCAATCTAAATCCAACTCTATATCTGAATGAGATCTAATGAAGTATGATTGAGTCTGGATTCAAAATATATAGGGCAATAGTGAATCCAGTGTCCCAAAGGGGTTTGGCATAGTGGGATGGGGCCTAAGCGGCTAGGCAGGTTGTCTAGGTTCAAATTTCATAGGCTGCCACCCCTTGTACAAGCCTAAGCATGGCGACTCCCCGAGGGCAAGGGGTAAGCTCACAGAGTTTTACGCTACTAGGACAGTGACGGTAAGCATGGCAGGCAGAGACAGCGCAACTAGGTCTTTGTTCCTGGGGATGTTTTCTTCGTGTAAATATAAAAAAAATAGTGAATCCAGTAAAAATGACTAAAAGAAGCTTCTACATGTAAAATTGTAAATATATTAGATCTGATCTCATCCGATCCAAATGTAGATCCCACAGAATATTGATATGTAATAAAAAATAATTTGTTTAAGCATATTCAAATGCGATTTGAATGTGCATTCAGATCTATTCTTATGATCCATATCCAGATATAGTGCCGCATGATTCAAATTGGATATCAAACCTACCATGGACAGTCTGATTTCCTGCTCACACACGAGTGAAGAGTTTGTAATAGTGTGCGACTCAATGGTGGTGTTAAATGCGTTCCCATCCAAATGGGTCAAATTGAAATGCACATGTCCTCTGGTTAGAAATAATGGACATGGACGAACATGAAATCCCTTTAGGTTTAGGTCAATATCACCAAAAAGCAGATTATGCAATATATACAGCGTGTGCTGTCCATCGCACGTGCGCATTCATTGGGTATTTGTCCAGTAGTGGGTGGCAGTTAAACCTCTCTCTCTCTCTCTCCATATACGAAAATGAAAACGTACAAAATACAAAATCTACTAAGTAAAATATGTTATTGGACTTTCATGAACTTTTGGTATTTTTTCAAAATTCTGACCATAGTGATGTGATCTATATGCTTGATTTTATAGGAATCACTTCTTGGAACATTTGATTTCAATGCATGGATATGTTTTTATAAGGTTTCAAAAATCAACAACCTATCATTTTCATAAATCTTTGAGGCTCCAAATACCATTTTTCATCCAAAATACATTATTCAGTGTTGATTTCTACTAAATCAATCGTGATGAACACATCTATGGGGTTGAAATTAAAAAAAAATTAAAAAAAAATACTGAAAATCCACTTCATGTTTTATTTAGTAGGGTTTTTTTTTCATATATATATATATATATATATATATATATATATATATATATATATATCAGATTTTATGAGGATTAAAAAATCAACCGCCTATAATGTACCAAAATTTCAAACCTCAATACAGCAAAACTATAATCTATGGGGCCGATTCTTACTATTTTGACCTTGTTTAACACATCTAGGAGGTCAGATTTGATCAAAACAACCTCCCACTATGAGTTATAACTAGGGATTCCTTATAGTTTGTATGTGCACAGTACTTAGCAAACATCCTTCTCTTTTTTTCTTCTTTGGGTGCAGATGATCCCATGGATGTGATCTACATGTTTTTAGTGAGAACTAACTTTTGAATAGTTAGAATCTGACATATGTGCATGTTCTCCGACAATGTTGTAAAAATCAACAATTGTAAATGCACTATTTTTTCAGAAAAAGACATGTTTTTCATCATAAAAACATGATATGAGGGTTGATTCTCACTATACAGAGAGAGTCACTAAAATACAAGAACTACAATGTGAACCACGATTTTCATGATTTTTTTGTTCCTTTCTCTTAAATATGAACCAAGCAACGAGCGGCTTGGCTTGTTTTCCAAGCTAAAGAAAGAGAAAAAGAGAGAGAGAGAGAGAGAGGTCAGCATGCACTTGATAGACATGGTGAATGTGTATCTCATGATTAGATTACATGGAGGCATGTCATGAGCACATGATGCATGGATCTCCTTTCTATACGCACACCAAAAAGTATATCAACATTCATTCTTAAACATTTTACATGATTTGATCGTTTCATAAGAAGTTTGATAAAAATGTGTCTTAGATTAATGTGTCTAGACTTCTTGTTACATTTCAGATTATTTGTTTTATATGTATAATTTTTATTTGATTCACATATTCAATATTAGAACCCAAAATAATCATGTCATCAATATATAAACAAATTATAATAAAAAAATTACAATCTATTTTATTTTAAATACACTTATCAACATCATGTATGTTAAAACCTTGATTTACAAGAGCTTTATCAAATTTCTCATGCCATTGTTTATGAGTATGCTTTAATCCATGTAAAGATTTCTTAAGCTTGCAAACTTTTTTTTATTGTCCTTGCACTATAAATCCTCTATATATATATATATATTTAATTCTCTATTAAATATTTTATTTTTATATTCATCATATAGATTTCAAGCTTATATGATAACTATAACAATCAGAATTCTAATAATAGTTATTTTGGTAACAAAAGCAAAAGTATCAAAATAATCACCATTTTTTTTTGTTTAAATCTTTTTGCAACCAGACAAGCTTTAGATTTCTAAATTGTACCATATACTTTTAACTTTTTTTTTTTAATTTATTTCCAGCCAATAGTTTTAAAATGAGCAAGTAAATCCATTAATGTTAAAACATTATTAGATATAATTAAATCAATTTCATCATTTATAGCTTATCTCCAAATGACAGCATCTTGAAAAGACACATGATCATTCTCAATAAAAAATACATAAAATCAAATCCAAAATTAGTTAGTTTTTTAATGTTTATTGTGCCTAACTTCAATTTCAAGTCCAATATTACAATCATTAAAATTTTCAGTCATGTCACTAACAAGTTGTTCATCAACTACAATACGACTACCATAAAGAAGAGAATCAAATGCATTCTTGTGCTCTATGAAAGATACATCTTTAAATTTAATAATAACATCATTAGCAATATCCAGAAATCTATATGTTTTCTAATGTTCAGCATAACCAATAAATACACATTTTAATGATTTAGGTTCAACTTTTTTTTTTGTTTTAATAATTATAACACACAAGCCCAAATGAAAAAATAACATAGATTAGGTTTTTACCAAACTACAATTCATAAGGTAATTTATCATATTTAGAACAGGGAGCTAAAAAAACTTATTTTGTATAACATTAGATTTTGTATAACATTAGAATATTTGAGAATGACATCAAATTTATCAAACTACATTATCTTTAAATCCATTTTGTACTTTAACAAGATAAAAAAAGAATTTGGAAAATGCTTCATCAAATAAATATAACAAAATTTGAAATAATCATCTATGAAAGTAATAAAATACCTATTGTTACCATGACTTAGAACATTATTCATGTTATACACATCTGAATACACTAATTTAAATAATTTATAATATTTTTATATACTAGAAAATATAACTCTAGTTAGCTTAATTTGAATGCATGTCTCACACCTATGATTATATTCTATTTTGATATGTTAATGGAACAGTCTAAAAGTATTCATATTATGAATACTACGTGAATTAATGTATTATAATCATGAGTGTCAAAGAAAATAGGAGTCCACTATGTAAACGAAAATAATAGATTCATAAATGCTCATGTTGAACATTTCACCAGTGACAAAACATTTGCCTACAAAGAGTTTTCCTTTGGTCATAATTTCAATCTCAGACTCAATCACAATTTTAGAAGTATTTCGTGACAGCAGATTTGTAGAGATTAAGTTATTATAAACTTCTGAAGCATAGTGAAAATGTTCAAGTGTTAGGATTTTTCTGGAGGTGAACTTAATTTTCATTCTCTTTGCCGAGCACTTTAGTTGAGGAAGAGTCTTTCATAAAGAGATTACATCTCTCCCCAACTACCTCATTTGACTTGAACAAATTTATATTGTTTTCCACATATATAGTACAATGTTCAAGTATTAATCTCTATCAATTGCCACTATGAAGGTTTGAGAGGTTAAAAAAAGATTTTTCTCTTATTTGGCATGAGACCATTCCTCTTTAGATTATGCATTACCATGCATAATGGCCAAACTTGTCACATACATAGCAATTGATTTTTTTTTATCAATTTGTTTTTTCTCTATCACAAAATTCTTTTTGTTTCTTTAAAATTTCATTATTTTATCACCTTTGTTACTAATTATATTCAATTTAGGCAAAATCTTTCTATAACTCAAATTCTTTTTTTTTATGAAAACAAGTTTCTTTCTCAATTCAGTTGTCCTAAAGAAGGCCCTCTAAAGTGATTTTGTCATTCTTATTATTAAGATGATTTATATACTCAAGAATCAAGTAGTTTTTCAATGATCACTGCAACTTGAAAGTCATCATCAAGATGCATACATTTTTCTTTGATCTTATAAGTCAATATTTGCATCTCGTAAATTTGGGCAAGTATAGTATTATTATTAACAATAAAAAAATTAGCTAACTGGTCTACAAGGAACCACTTATTACCAGTATCTTTTGTATTATATTTGATTTCTAAAGCATTTCACACCTCTTTAGCTAACTCCAAAAGAGTATATACGTCAAACAATAAATCGGCTAAAGTGTTCAGAATGTGTCTTTTCCATCAGTAGTTGTTTGTGTATAACTTCTCTCTCTTTCTCTCTTTCTAATATTCTTTTGTTTCGATTTCTCCAGCAACAATAGTGAAACGTAACTTTTTTGAGGACATAGTCGATGTGCAACTCAGACAACAAGAATGAGACCGATTGTCATCGCTTGAAGTTTGACCCATTAAAGCGATCAAGTTTCTTAAGGTCACGGGTCAATAGATTAATGGAGTTGTAGACGGATATCAAACCATAAGCCCTATTGAAGTTTTAAAATTATTGATAACAGTTTAAAAAACCAAAATCCTAAGTCTAGAGGCATATTCTTAATATCACTATCTTTAAAACTGTAATCGCCTTACTTCAAAATTTTTGAAGATGCGAACAAAGTTTGAGTGCGACTAAGTTCCAAGAATACAACTAAGCTTGGACCTCAAGAGTGTCACTGCTTCACAAGACTAAGTCACCTCTCTCACACACCAACTTTAAAGCCAAATGAGTGTAAAAAAATAGAAAGTAAGAAAGGTATGAGAATCAGAATAATCTAATGACTAAAAGAACAAAAAAAAAGGATTTTTATAAACTTAAGAAAACTAACAACATTTTGGGTGATTAATGAGATTGAATGGCCATCAATCTAATATTAGAAAAATAAACAAAAATGATCCTGAATGGTCACCTACAAAGTTAGAAAGCCTCATGATCACCATTTAAATGCTCTCAAATAGGTCAAATCAATGCGAGAAATGAAAAATCAAAATTGTCTTGATAAAAAAGTCAAGGTGAGCTCAATATGGTCAAAATTGACCTAAGTGCCTCTGAATACGCCTCACGTAGCTGTAAAATACAAAGTGTACCTTCATTGCACCTGACATCCGCATGTCACCCTAAGACATAAGGGTTTCTAAAGTATTAGAAATAAAGAAAATATTATTTAAACTACCAAAAATTTCTCTCTTAAATATGAGATTAAACTTTTTTCAAAGGTATTTTGATAGAAAACAATAAATGAACTAAATCTTCATAAAGAGCAAGTGATATGTACATTCTCATCATAGAGAATAATATATTTTGAATTTTTTCCAACAAATTGTTATTGGCTCTTTGAAAATATGTTTTAATTTACATTGGATAACTCTTGGTGCTTTTATATATAGTAGTTAGGTTATTATATTTATTGTTAAAAACCTTAAAATAATTATAAAATAATGTTAGGTGCTACATGGTGTATCATATGAATCATTCATGTCATGTCATAAGACATGGCACCCTACCTAACATGCTCTTATGACATTAGGGCTTGTTTGATGGCTTGTTCAACAAAACAAACAGAACACGTGTTTTTATTTTGGTGGCTTGTTCACAAAAAATGTGTTGCTTATGTTAAACATTTGTTTTGTTAGATCCATTGTACAAACATGGACACACATAAATAATAGGTTAGATAACTTCATTTTAGATCGTATGACTCGATCTGCCCAGCCATTATTCATGTTTTAACAAGATTTTCGATATCTCAACATTATAATTGGTATCATATTGGATCCAATTATGAATGTATGTCACAAATCATGAATTTTTGCTTCGAATATGGATATTGAATTGGATCCAAATACCAAAATAATATAATACTTATTTAAAACAAACATGCAACCATTTTTTTGATATCCCAACGTTAGAATTTGTACCATATGGAATTCAACTATGAATGTATGTCACAAATCATGTGTTTTTGCCCCAAATATGAATCTCAAATTATATTCAAATATACAAACAATATAATACTTATTTAAAACAATAATTTTTTTGATATCCTAACATTATAATTGATATCATATTGGATCCAATTATGAATGTATTTCACAAAATCATGGATTTTTGCCCCGGATATGGTTCTCGAATTGGATCCAAATATCAAAATAATATAAAACTTATGTAAAACAAATACACAACTATTTTTTTGATATCCCAACATTATAATTGGTATCATATTAGATCCAATTATGAATGTATGTCACAAATCATGATTTTTTTTAATATGGATCTAAATTTCAAAACAAAATAAAAATTATTTAAAACAAATTTGCAATCATTTTTTGATATCCCAACATTATAATATCATATTGGATCCAATTATGAATGTATGTCACAAATCAAGATCTTACTCATGCACACACAATCTACATCCACATCAGTGTACTCCTTTGACAAATGGAGGCTACTTTCGTGGCAAAGATATGGCCTTCAAAATGTTAAGAAATTAAAACTATGATCCATTCTAAGTAACCACGAGGCTCATGATCATAATTTTCTCAGTATAATAGAAAAGAAAATCAGTTTTCTAGAAAAGTCACACGAACACCAATCAATCAACCATCAATGATCAGACGATCCTTTGTAACTTTCAAATTCAATTTTTGCTCCTCACTGGATATCTATCATGGAGGTCAACAAGAAGCCCAAGATATGCCCTTGAGCTACTGTAGCCAGGTTTTTGTGGTTGAATTTTCCTCACCCACCTAGTGAGAGAGAGAGAGTGTCAACTCCAGCACTACAGAAGAGAACTTCCAACCGAAAAGATTTTTAATTTTTTGTAGTTTTCTTATCATAAATTAAAACAACCCAAACTATAGTCTGCAAGGTTACATGGCATCTGTGAGCAACACATCTTGTGTAAAAATGGCATTTGGATGTACCTTAACTCTCTTTGGGCATGCTTCTACACATTTGGTGGAATTTCTGTTGTTTACATCTTTAACTAGCTATCATAACTAGTTGGACTTGGCATCAAAGGATTAATTTATACCAAAAAATTAAATTAAATTGCAAGTACATGATTTTGAATTGAACCAATCAACTTTTTCTGACACACAGAAGCATGAACAGTTTTCAAGTTGGGGCACTGGAGAAGAAGCCCCTCTGAAGTAACATATGTGAAACAAGATCAATCAATATATATCTCTTCATATGTACTCCTAAAACACTTTCATTTGCTCGTGTCTAACTTAAACTATCAGTTCAACAAGAGCAATCAAATAAGATACCTGGTTGCAAGTTTGTGCATGAATTGATGTTTAGATCATGAAGCTCAAGACAGTTTAAATACAATACCTGCATTAGAGCCAAACATTTTAGAATCCCTGAAGGAGAAAGGTAAAGAAAATGTAGGATACTGATAATTTTGACTTATTCATGACATACATCTAAACCAGAGCAACCCCATAAGCTAAGTTTCTTTAACCGAGAGTGTTTAATAATTAGCTTTTGGCACATAGACTGCAATTTGACAACAGGTGGTCTCTACCGATAGCCATGTTCACAACCATTTTTGTCTGTTAGCAATCCTTTTCCATCAATGGCATTATCATGAGAGCAAGGATCTAGTATTTCCATCCCATAATCAATAAGCTGCAGAAGTGGCAATTGAGTAGTAGCAAATTGAATTCCACCTGAAAATAGAAGGCAATATTACAAGATTTGTAAGACAATAAAATACATAAAGAAATAATAAACAGAGCAATAGTTCAAGGACTAAGAGCCAAACAGAGGTTCAGACAACTCAACCGACTTTGGACCAAGCCTCAATCTAGAGCTGAACAAACTTGTATCTGCATAACTCCAGTAGCACCGAAGTCCTCAGTGGACCCAACTAATCAACTTACAATCAATAGACAATGCAACTTCACACTCGTTCTCTCGACTAGGTTCACACAAGACTCTTGGTAAAAGATTTCAAAGTTTACTAGTAAGTAATAACAGAAGCAACAATGGAAGAAATACTAATTTGATTAAAAATGAAATTACAAAGGAGAATTAAGTTTAAAAGATCTTTACTGGAAGTGATGTTAGAACAAAGTGCTAGTAGAAGTCTGGATAGAGTTTTCTGAAACACATTGCATATTATTCCAATGACATCATCGGTAATGCTTGAGTTGAAAATAGAATTAACATTCAAAGAGTATCCCAGAAAAGAAAAATTAAATCAAAATTGTTGCATGAACCAGTCGTTTGATTTTCATTTCTGTCCATTTCAAAAATGAAGACATTGATGCAGAGCATCCAGAGATAGAAGCGGATTTGGATCACAATCCAAATCTCCAGACTTGTTCCGAACATCGCTACCCAAGGCGATCCACTCGCTTGCAGGACATCCCTGGTCCTTGTGGATCTTTCAGTTAACTGATGCTCGTTGTGCTCCTTTTATTGTCTCAATTTCATTGTAAAATCATATTTTGGATTTGTTTCAATAATTGTCGTGTCATGTAATTTTTTTTTTTTTTTTTAGGAGCTGGATTCTATGCATCCGGATAGTTCTTGTACCCTATAGGATCTTTTTGTGGTACTAGAGGGTGTATGGGGTCAAAGGGTAGTTTTTATTTTTTTGCAAATTCGCTTCTCTTTTGTGTTGGTGCAGGATCCAGTTCGCAGCCTGTTTGGATATGGTTCATGATCCGTCTTCAGAAGGGGGATCCTAGGTAGCGCCACTTTGGTGTTGTCCATCTTGGACCTCATTCAAATCTTGTTGACCAGTTCAAAGTCACGATATGGTTGTTGGACCATTTAATATCCATTGGCTAATTATAGCCTATTCAAACTCGTTTTTGGTGCAAGGCTTGGGAAGCCCCGTTGCCTCTTTATTGTAGCTATTTTTCCAAGCTCCAAGCCCTTAATTAGGGGAGGTCGACCAAGGGATTGGAGGCTTCTTCTTTATTTTGAAAAATCGTGAATTTGGTGATGGCTAGCTAGTTTTTGGTGTGAAGCTTTTGAGTGTGGTACCTTTGTGAGAAAGAAAGAAACGTGCGTTCCTTGCGAGTTTAGAAGTTGAACTTGTGAGTGGTTCCACTTGTGGTGGCTGTTCTGAACGTGTTTGTGGTGGCTGATATTCTATCCCTACTGATTTGTGGTATTCTAATGGTGTCGGTTGCTTCCCAACGACAGCCAGTAACGATTTCAGCCCGGATATCAACATCGGTTCTTCGTTCTTTTCTTTTGCTACTTTTATTTGCATTTGTTTGTGATTGTTCATGATTTATCATTGCTAAGTTGTAATAGATCTTTAAAGAAGTGTGAATGCATGCTTAGATGTGTTTTATGTTATGATTTGTCTCCATTGATTTTTAGTTTTCTTGGAATATTGTTCTGTGTGATTGAAACTCGGATCCTATCAAAAGACCCAAAACGCTGTTACGAGATAACAGAGGAGTCTCTGATAAAATACTTGTATTGGACTCAATACTGATCAAATTTTAGCATTCTTTAGCTTTCTAGAAAGCTAAGACAATTGTATCCAACTTTGTAGTTGAGACATCTTTGAGATTCTCCCGTTTGGACCTCTAAAGTTCAGTATATTTTTGTTATTGGAAGATTGCTTGCATGAAATTTAGATTTTTTTTATTCTGTAAAAAGCTAAGATCTAAATCTACATCTTTCATGTTTGGAGATTTCGTTGAATCATTGTTTTTGTACTCTGAAAATATCAATTTTTGCTATTGTCATTTTGCTTAGAGTTTTTTATTTCATGGTCGTTAACTATTATCATTTTATAACTTCGAAAATTCATAGCGGGTTGTAGGAATATCAAAAAATTACAATCTTTAGTGTTCTGAAAAGGTATGGATTTGAGCTTTGTTTCGTCAATTGTGAGTTTCAGCAAAGTCCATCGTTTGAGGGGTTGAAAACCCCTTCGAATAGTCTGTTCGTGGAATCCGATAGTCTGTGTTGGACTTGTTTAGCAGTCCCAGTTCTGAGCTCGTGAAGCGGACATTCCTGCTCCGAATCTGGTGTTTTCAAATTCGTTGAAAAGCTGTGCGAGTCACGCACAACTTTTATTTGGATCATTTCTTTCAAAATCTAGTGCTCGGGTCCCGAAAACCCGTTTCTCAGAGTTCAGTCCAGATTCTCTATCATTTAAGCTTCTGCATGCGTTTGGATCCGTTTGGATCTTGGATCGTAGATCGGTGTGTACCGAGTCTACACCATTCCATTGCATCACATATCCACCAACAGAAACAAACCATACTCACTGCAAAAAAGGAACACTCACTTAAAGCTTGAGCAGCAGAGGAGTTTGTCCTAACAACTATACTAGGATTGAACAAACCCTGCTCATACATAAACCAGATTTAGCATCCATTCACTCTATATCTTGCAAAAATAGGATTTAAAATGCAAAAAACCCCAAAAAAAAAAAATGGACTGAACAAACCCTAACCTTGAATAAACAAGATTTAGCATGCATTCACTGTATAGTCTGCAAAAATAGGGTTTCAAATTCAAAAAACCCCAAAAAATGGAATGAACAAACCCTAACCCTGAATAAGCCGGATTTAGTATGCATTCACTGTATAGTTTGCAAAAATAGGGTTTCAAATGCAAAAACCCAAAAAAAAATGGAATGAACAAACCCTAACTCTGAATAAACCGGATTTAGCATGCATTCACTGTATAGTTTGCATAAATAGGGTTTCAAATGCAAAAACCCAAAAAAAATGGAATGAACAAACCCTAACTCTGAATAAACCGGATTTAGCGCGCATTAACTCAATCGATTGTAAAAATAGGGTTTAAAATGCACCCCCCCCCCCCCCCCCCAAAAAAAAAAAAAATCTAGGATTAAACAAATCCCAACCATGAGAGAGAGGAAGGGAGAGCACCCTATTCCTACAACAGAGAGGGACCAATACCACGGCGCTCTACCGGGTGGGAGTTTGAAACTGATAACACTTGCTGGAGAGGGAGAACTCCAATATCAGTTCATCATCCGAGGGGCCCCACCATTTAACGTTTCTTTCAACAATAAAGTTGAGGAGTAGGTGGGAAACAAAAGGTATTTTGTGCTCTTTGGGAATTGGAATTTTCCTTCCAAACTTGCAGCAGAATTTCTACTTGGAAAGTGATGGGCATGGATGACGGTAGACATGAAATGCCCTTAGTGACAAATATAGCTGATTTTTTTAAGATGTTGCCAAAAAAAGAAGAAAAGTGCAGGAAATTGAGTAACCGTTTTAAACGGCAGTTTCTCAGAGATTTTCAAAATATCATGATAAAATGTAAATATTGTGGTTTTAACAGCTAATTTTTATGAAAAACTTGTGATTTTTTTGTTATACCTTTTTATTTATTCATAAAAAAGTCATTTTAAAATATTTTAATTCGTTTTTGTTAAAGACGCAAGAAATATAAAAATCTTCGCTTTCTCATGAGATTTTGACTGCCGAGATTTTGGGTTTTAAGTACTTTGTTACTATGGAACTGCCATGATTCATTTGAGTCGATTTGGGTATGTTTCGCTGCTCCTTTCAAAAAATGAAAAGGAATCACATGAGAATTGAAATCTCATGAGACTCAAAATCACATGATTCTAATTCTCATGTGATTCCATTTTTCATGTTTGTTCCACGTGTGAAAAGAAATCCTATTTGCATTGGTTTTCAGTGAGCTTCACCTCGCCTCATTTCATCCTAAAAACTGAGAGAGAGAGAGAGAGAGAGAGAGAGAGAGAGAGTAGCTTCGCCGGTTTCCGGCAAGCTTTACCTTGCCTCATTCCAGCCCAAAAGCTGAGGTCGTGAGAGTGGGGCTCGCCGGAGGGCATGCTCTATCTCACAGGCAATAAAAAATAAAAAAGAAGAGAAAGGGGCCCCTGTTTTGGGGCACAACCCCAACGTCTCTATTTCACAGGAGGGAGGAGGAGCATTGTTGAAAATCACACATTAACCTGTGAGATTTCAAATCTGACACCATCCACCTTTTTTTTTGTTTGGTTAACAATCAAATGAGAATTGGACCAAATCTAATTCAAATGAGAATTCAAATCTCATGAGGCCCAACCAAACATAAGGTAAAAGAGGAGAAATCATTTGGTAGGATAGCAAAGTAGTTTTTTTGTCACAAAATTGCATCTACAAAAACTCATAATTTATTTGAAAAAGTTGTTTCAAGAGGAAAGATGAGATAAGCAGTGCACTAGAACAAGAATCCACGGTTCAAACATCCAACATTACAAACTCCGAGAATTACTGGAATACAATTCTACATTGCAAAATCTTCAATCCCATGGTGACCATCTCACCAACTGCAGGGATGTTCATGGGTTGATACCATGTTTGCGCCCTATTTCAAGGGCTTATCACTTGACTGTGACTGCCAATGATGTCTAAAACCTCATCATATGATCTAAACAATCCATAGTGCTTAAGGGGAGTAGTGAGTAGGTG